>NW_020174653.1:2361353-2443986 GCF_003031525.2 Neophocaena asiaeorientalis asiaeorientalis
AAAAAAATATATATATATATATATATATATATATATAAAAGTGTAATAAAAGAAAAGAAAGAAAGAAAAGAGCAAACAAACCAAAAAGCAAATCCACTAATGATAACAAGTGCTAAAAACTATACTTAAAAAAATAAAAAAACTACAACAGGCAGAACCCTAGGACAAATGACAAAAACAAAGCTATACAGACAAAATCACACAAAGAAGCATACGCACTCACCCAAAAACAGAAAAGGGGAAAATAATATATCTATATATTAAAAAAAAAAAAAGGCAGAGAGCAACCAAATCAATAAACAAATCTACCAACAATAATAAACTTGAAATACTAAACTAAGAAAAACATAAAACCAGAAACAAATTAGATGCAGAAAGCAAACCCCAAATCTACAGTTGCTCCCAAAGTCCACTACCTCAATTTTGGTATGATTCATTCTCTATTCAGGTATTCCAGAGATGCAGCATACATCAAGTTGATTGTGGAGCTTTAATCTGCTGCTCCTGGGGCTGCTTGGAGTAATTTCCCTTTCTTTTCTTTGTTAATACAGCTCTTGGGTTTCAGCTTTGGATTTCGCCCCACTTCTGTATGTATGTCACCTGAGGGCATCTGTTCTTTGCTCTGACTGGACAGGGTTAAAGTAGCAGCTAATTAGGGGTCTCCAGCTCGCTGAGGTTGGGGAGAGCGAGGAGTACAGAATGTGGGGTGAGGCAGTGGCGGCAGAGGCCAGCATGACATTGCAACAGCCTGAGGTGTGTCATGTGTTCTCTTGGGGAAGTTGTCCCTGAATCATGGGACCTTGGCAGTGGAGGGCTGGACAGGCTCCAGGGAGGGGTGGTGTGGATAGTGACCTGTGCTTGCACGCAGGCTTCTTGGTGGCTGCAGCAGCAGCCTTAGTGTTTCATGCCCATCTGTCATGTCTGTGCTGATAGCTGTGGCTTGCTCCTGTCTTTGGAGCTCGTTTAAGCAGTGCTCTGAGTCCTCTCTCCTCGCCCACCCCAAAACAATGGTCTCTTGCCTCTTAGGCAGTTCCAGATATTTTCCTGGATTCCCTCCTGGCTAGCTGTGGCACACTAGCCCCCTTCAGGCTGTGTTCACACAGCGACCCCCTGTTCTCTCCCTGGGATCTGACCTGCAAAGCTGGAACCTCAACTTCCAGTCCCCACCAGCCCCAGCGGGTGAGCAGACAAGTGTCTCAGCCTGGTGAGTGCTGGTCGGCACTGATCCTCTGTGTGGGAATCTCTCCACTTTGCCCTCTGTACCCCTATTGCTGTGTTCTTTTCCATGGCTCCAAAGATTCCCCTCCTCACCGTCTCCACCAGTGAAGGGGCTTCCTAGTGTATGGAAACTTTTTTTCCTTCACAGGTCCCTCCCAGAGGTGCAGGTCTTGCCCCTATTCTTTTGTCTCTGTTTTTTCTTTTTTCTTTTGCTCTACCCCGGTACGTGGGGAGTTTCTTGCATTTTTGGAAGTCTGAGGTCTTCTGCCAGCTTTCACCAGGTGTTCTGTAGGAGTTGTTCCACATGTAGATGTATTTCTGATGTATTTGTGGGGAGAAAGTTGATCTCCACATCTTACTCCTCTGCCATCTTGAAGGCCTCTCCCATAAGTCTTAATTGTGATATATGATGCATTTTTAGCTTTCTCTCATTTTTCCACTTCCCCTTTTATTATTAGGAATTGACAGATTTAATTCTTAGGATCAGTCAAGAATTAACAGAATATTTATTGAGAAAATTTTGTATAGAATACTGGACCCAGCACTACAAAGCATCTGTACAAACATACACACACACACACACACACACACACACATCTAATGACATGGTGATGTTGTTCTTGCTCTTTGGTTGAGCAGAGGTGGGGAGAGAAGAGTAACATGTGTTAAGGGTCTACCACGTGTAGAATACTTAACATATAATGGAGAAATATGCATATCTTCCCTTTCCTACCCTCTCATATTTCTTACTTAAACATGGTATTTAATCTTGTTAGCAGTTTTGGATCCTACTTATTTTTATTCTCAACCACCAAATGGAAAAACCTAATATTAAAACTATTCATTAATTTGCTTTATATCACTGAATTATTAATGTAACCAATATTTGAATCTACTTTTCTTAGTCCTAATCCATGGTCTTGCTACACTGTCATTTTCTGATCTGTCTACAGCACAACTGCTTCCTATTCACTGAGTTTCTGGTAAATACATCTTTTCATGGAACATATTGAACTTTTGGTAGGTCTTGAAAGATAGATAAGATGTGAATGATTGTAAAGAAAGAAAAAGATATGGCATGAAATACAGATGGGCACAAAGGGTTTGGATAGAGCAGGAAAACTCAGAAACATCTAGAATAATATGTTTAACTTGAAGATTTTGCAGATAAAAAGTTGGAAAATTGAAATTAGATTGAGAAGTATCTAAAATGGTGGAGACTTCAAAATTCAAGTGCTAATAATTATCCACTAGTACCAAATGATTGTCACTATGTGCATGAGGACATATTCGCTCCATCATCATTCATACCTATGCTCTAAGATTCAACTCCTTTTACCAGCCTCTGCCAATCACTATACTTTTCATGTGAATAAGAAGGGAAAATATTATTGTAAATCACTTCTTTGTATGCAAGGAACATATCATTAGCACTTCTTTTTTTCTTCTTTTCAGAAAACTGTTTGAACCTCTAAGGGATTGCTGAACATTATTGTAAATATTGTGAAATAAAGGAAATTATAATATAAACTTAAATACAAGGAGATTATAATCTAGTTGCAAGTATTTGTAAATAAGTTGTTTTGATTTCATTTAAAAATTAGGAAAGTTTACTTTTGGAACTTATTTTCTAAAGAATTTGGTAGAGACTACTGATCATCATGATTATACTTTTTGTGCAAAATATTTTTTAAGTCACCTTTTATAGAAGTATAATAATACATTCTTTTTTTTTTTTTTTTTTTTGCGGTATGAGGGCCTCTCACTGCTGTGGCCTCTCCCGTTGCAGACCACAGGCTCCAGATGTGCAGGCTCTGTGGCTATGGCTCACGGACCCAGCTGCTCCATGGCATGTGGGATCTTCCTGGACTGGGGCATGAACCCATATCCCCTGCATTGGCAGGCGGACTCTCAACCACTGTGCCACCAGGGAAGCCCAATACATTCATATTAAGAAGACTTTTCCTCCCATCATTATTCTTACAAATGCATAGAATTTATTTCGGACAATTTCTTCTGTAGGATATATTTATATATTTTCACAAAACAGGAAATATTCCAACTTTGTGTTTTCAGCCTTCCTTAATTCACAGAAGAAACATTACATCACAGCTGAGATATTTTTATTTTTCTAAGAAGAGAAGTCATGCTGTCTCAAAGAAGGATGGAAGAGGAGGATCACATTGATAATACATGCCTTGAGCACAAAGGCAAGAACCTTATTAAAAGAGAAATAGCCCTCCATATGATTGCCTTTCCCTAATTCAACCTACTCACTCTCCTTTGCACCACCATCTCTACACCATTCTCAAAGCACTTATTAAGCTCTGATTAAAACTCTGTATTATTATTTAATCCTGAAAAGTAAAGCTTTATTTACATTCTGTTTACATTCTGTTTCTTTATTTATATTCTGTTTCATAAAGGTAAATTTTGATATAAGAACAGTATCTGGGGGAAACATGAAGCCTGGCAGAGAATACATATTTTTCTTGTCAGAACTTTTACCAGTGGGTATTTGGTAACTAGGATTCCTCAAAATATTTGGTGGAAAGCATGCCCATCAAGGAGGGTGCTCTTATGAAACAATTTTCCAAAATCTTGCATACTCTTTTCTGCGCTGCAATAAAAATAAAGTCTATTAGTATGTAATTTTTTTAACATTTCAAATATTTTACTATAATTAAACATTTGCACTTAGTATAAGCACATGTTCCCCAAACATTCGTCCATAAGGAAAAGTTTTTATTTCCTTTTTTTGAAACTGCTACTAATATTCACATGAATGAAAATAGTTTAGAAATCATAAGCCTAAGTTATACAAAGATAATTTCATGGGTGTCAAATAAAATAAAATAGTAATGGAAACCAGCTATTTTCTTTAACATCTTTATTGGAGTATAATTGCTTTACAATGGTATGCTAGTTTCTGCTTCATAACAAAGTGAATCAGTTATATATATACGTATGTTCCCATATCTCTTCCCACCCTCCCCATATCCTCAAGTCCATTCTCTAGTAGGACTGTGTCATTATTCTTGTGTTACCCCTAGGTTATTCATGACCTTTTTGTTTTCTTCGATTCCATATATATGTGTTAGCATAGGGTATTTGTTTTTCTCTTTCTGACTTACTTCACTCTGTATGACAGACTCTAGGTCCATCCACCTCATTACAAATAACTCAATTTTGTTTCTTTTTAAGAATATTCCATTGTATATATTGCCACATCTTCTTTATCCATTCATCTGTTGATGGACACTTAGGTTGCTTCCATGTCCCGGCTATTGTAAATAGAGCTGCAATGAACATTGTGGTACATGACTTTTTTTGAATTATGGTTTTCTTAGGGTATATGCTCACTAGTGGGTTTACTGGGTAACATGGTAATTCTATTTTTAGTTTTTTAAGGGACCTCCATACTGTTCTCCATAGTGGCTGTATCAATTTAACTTCCCACCAACAGTGCAAGAGGATTCCCTTTTCTCCACACCCACTACAGCATTTACTGTTTCAGATTTTTTGATGATGGTCATTCTGATAGGTGTGAGGTGATATCTCATTGTAGTTTTGATTTGCATTTCTCTAATGATTAATGATGTTGAACATTCTTTCATGTGTTTGTTGGCAATCTGTATATCTACTTTGGAGAAATGTCTAATTTAGGTCTTCTGACTATTTTTGCATTGGGTTGTTTGTTTGTTTGTTTGTTTTATTGAGCTGCATGAGCTGCTTGTAAATTTTGGAGATTAGTCCTTTGTCAGTTGCCTCATTTGCAAATATTTCCTCCCATTCTGCGTGTTATCTTTTGATATTTTTATGGTTACCTTTGTTATGCAAAAGGTTTTAAGTTTCATTAGGTCTCATTTGTTTCTTTTTGTTTTTATTTCCATTTCTCTAGGAGGTGGGTCATAAAGAATCCCCTGTGATTTATGTCATAGAGTGTTCTGCCTATGTTTTCCTCTAACAGTTTGAGAGTGTCTGGCCTTACACTGAGGTCTTTAATCCATTTTGAGTTTATTTTTGCATATGCTGTTAGGGAGTGTTGTAATTTCATACTGTTACATATACCTGTCCAGTTTTCCCAACACCACTTATTGAAGACCCTATCTTCTCTCCACTGTATATTCATGCCCTCTTTAGCAAACATAAGGTGTCCATATGTGCATGGGTTTATCTCTGGGCTTTCTAACCTATTCCATTGATCTGTATTTCTGTTTTTGTGCCAGTACCATACTGTCTTGATTACGGTAGCTTTGTAGTATAGTCTGAAGTCAGGGAGCCTGATTCTTCCAGCTCCATTTTTCATTCTCAAGATTGCTTTGGCTATTTGGGTTCTTTTTTGTTTCCATGCAAATTGTGAAATTATTTGTTTTAGTTCTCTGAAAAATGCCATTGGTGTTTTGATAGGCATGGCATTGAATCTCTAGATTGCTTTGGGTAGCAGAGTCATTTTCACAATGTTTATTTTTAGAATCCAAGTACATGGTATATCTCTCCATCTATTTGTATCATCTTTAATTTCTTTCATCAGTGTCTTATAATTTTCTGCATACAGGTCTTTTGTCTCCTTAGGTAGGTTTATTCCTAGATATTCTATTCTCTTTGCTGCAATTGTAAATGAGAGTGTTTTCTTAATTTCACTTTCAGATATTTCATCATTAGTGTATAGGAATGCCAGAGATTTCTGTGCATTAATTTTGTATCCTGCTACTTTACCAAATTCATTGATTAGTTCTAGTAGATTTCTGGTAGCATTTTTAGGATTCTCTGTGTAGAGTATCATGTCATCTGCAAACAGTGACAGCTTTACTTCTTTTTTTCTGATTTGGATTCCTTTTATTTCCTTTACTTCTCTGATTGCTGTGGCTAAAACTTCCAAAACTATGTTGAATAAGAGTGGTGAGAGTGGGAAACCTTGCCTTGTTCCTGATCGTAGTGGAAACAGTTTCATTTTTTCAGCATTGAGGATGATGTTGGCTGTGGGTTTGTCATTTATGGCCTTCATTATGTTGAGGAAAGTTCCCTCTATGTCTACTTTCTGCAGGTTTTTTTGTCAAAAATGGGTGTTGAATTTTATCAAAAGCTTTCTCTGCATCTATTGAGATGATCATATGGTTTTTCTCCTTCAATTTGTTAATATGGTTTATCACATTGATAGATTTGCGTATATTAAAGAATCCTTGCATTCCTGGAATAAACCCCACTTGATCATGGTGTATGATCCTTTTAATGTGTTGTTGAATTCTGTTTGCTAGTATTTGGTTTAGGATTTTTGCATCTATGTTCATCAGTGATATTGGCCTCAGGTTTTCTTTCTTTGTGACATCTTTGTCTGATTTTGGTATCAGGGTGATGGTGTCCTCGTAGAATTAGTTTTGGACTGTTCCTACCTCTGCTACATTTTGGAAGAATTTGAGAAGGATAGGTGTTAGCTCTTCTCTTAATCTTTGATAGAGTTCTCCTGTGAAGCCATCTGGTCCTGGGCTTTTGTTTGTTGGAAGATTTTTAATCACAGTTTCAATTTCAGTGCTTGTGATTCATCTCTTCACATTTTCTATTTATTCCTGGTTCAGTCTCAGCAGGCTGTGCATTTCTAAGAATTTGTCCATTTCTTCCAGAGTGTTCCTTTTATTACCATAGAGTTGCTTGTAGTAGTCTCTCATGATCCTTTGTATTTCTGCAGTGTCAGTTGTTACTTCCTTTTCATTTCTAGTTCTATTGATTTGAGTCTTCTCCCTCTTTTTCTTGATGAGTTTGTCTAATGGTTTATAAATTTTGTTTATGCTCTCAAAGAACCAGCTTTTAGTTTTATTGATCTTTGCTACCATTTCCTTCATTTTTTTCATTTATTTCTGATCTGTTGATTATGATTTCTTTCCTTCTTCTTCCTTTTGTTGTTGTTGTTGTTGTTCTTCTTCTTCTTTCTCTAATTGCTTTAGGTGCAAGGTTAGGTTGTTTGTTTGAGATATTTTCTGTTTCTTAAGGTAGGATTGTATTGCTATAAACTTCCCTCCTAGAATTGCTTTTGCTGCATCTCATAGGTTTTGAGCCATCATGTATCCATTGTCATTTGTTTCTAGGTATTTTTTATTTCCTCTTTGATTTCTTCAGTGATATCTTGGTTATTAAGTAGTGTATTGTTTAGCCTCCACGTGTTTGTATATTTTACATATCTTTTCCTGTAATTGATATCTAGTCTCATAGCATTGTGGTCCGAGAAGATACTTGATATGGTTTCAATTTTCTTAAATTTACCAGGGCTTGATTTGTAACCCAATATATGATCTATCCTGGAGAATGTTCCATGAGCACTTGAGAAAAATGTGTATTCTGTTGTTTTGGGATGGAATGCCCTATAAATATCTATTAAGTCCATCTTGTTTAATATGTCATTTAAAGCTTGTGTTCCCTTATTTATTTTCATTTTGGATGATCTGTCCATTAGAGAAAGTGGGGAGTTAAAATCTCCTACTATGATTGTGTTACTATCGATTTCCCCTTTTGTGACTGTTTGCCTTATGTATTGAGGTGGTCGTATGTTGGGTGAATAAATATTTACAATTGTTATATCTTCTTCTTGGATCAATCCCTTGATCATTATGTAGTGTCCTTCTTTGTCTCTTCTAATAGTCTTTATTTTAAAGTCTATTTTGTCTGGTATGAGAATTGCTACTCCAGCTTTCTTATGATTTCCGTTTGCATGGAATATCTTTTTCCATCCCCTCACTTTCAGTCTGTATGTGTCCCTAGCTCTGAAGTGGGCTTCTTGTAGAGAGCACATATATGGGTCTTGTTTTTGTATCCATTCAACCAGTCTGTGTCTTTTGGTGGGAGCATTTAATCCATTTACATTTAAGGTAATTATCAATATGTATGTTTTTATTCCCATTTTCTTAATTGTTGTGGGTTTGTTATTGTAGGTCTTTTCCTTCTCTTGTGTTTCTTGCCTAGAGAAGTTCCTTTAGCATTTGTTGTAAAGCTGGTTTGTTGGTGCTGAACTCTCTCAGCTTTTGCTTATCTGTGTAGGTTTTAACTTCTCCGGCAAATCTGAATGAGATCCTTGCTAGTTAGAGTAATATTGATTATAGGTTTTTCTCCTTCACCACTTTAAATATGTCCTGCCACTCACTTCTGGCTTGCAGAGTTTCTGCTGAAAGTTCAGCTGTTAACCTTATGGGGATTCCCTTGTGTGTTATTTGTTGTTTTTCCCTTGTTGCTTTTAATATGTTTTCTTTGTATTTAATTTTTGATAGTTTGATTAATATGTGTCTTGACATATTTCTCCTTGGATTTATCCTGTATGGGACTCTCTGTGCTTCCTGGACTTGATTAACTATTTCCTTTCCCATATTAGGGAAGTTTTCAACTATAATCCCATCAAATATTTTCTCAGTCCATTTATTTTTCTCTTCTTTTTCTGGGACCCCTATAATTCAAATGTTGGTGTGTTTAATGTTGTCCCAGATGTCTCTGAGACTCTCCTCAGTTCTTTTCATTCTTTTTTCTTTATTCTGCTGTGCAGTAGTTATTTCCACTATTTTATCTTCCAGGTCACTTATCCATTCTTCTGCCTCAGTTATTCTGCAATTGATCCCTTCTAGAGTATTTTTAATTTCATTTATTTTGTTGTTTATTATTCCTTGTTTCCTCTTTAGTTCTTCTAGGTCTTTGTTAAATGTTTCTTGCATTTTTCTCTATTCTATTTCCAAGATTTTGGATCATCTTTACTATCATTATTCTGAATTCTTTTCCAGGTAGACTGCCTATTTCCTCTTCATTTGTTAGGCTTGGTGGGTTTTTACTTTGCTCCTTCATCTGCTGTGTGTTTTTCTGTCTTCTCATTTTGCTTATCTTACTGTGTTTGGGGTCTCCTTTTTGCAGGCTGCATGTTTGTAGGTCCCGTTGTTTTTGGTGTCTGTCCCCAGTGGCTATAGTTGGTTCAGTGGGTTGTGTAGGCTTCCTATTGGAGGGGACTAATGCCTGTGTTCTGGTGGATGAGGCTGGATCGTGTCTTTATGGTGGGCAGTTCCACATCTGGTGGTGTGATTTGTGTGTCTGTGTCCTTATTATGATTTTAAGCAGCCTCTCTGCTAATGGATGGGGCTGTATTCCTGTCTTGCTAGTTGTTTGTCATAGGGCATGCAGCATTGTAGCTTGCTGGTTGTTGAGTGAAACTGGGTCTTGGTGTTGAGATAGAGATCTCTGGGAGATATTTGCCATTTGATATTATGTGGAGCTGGGAGGTCTCTTGAGGATCAGTGTCCTGAAGTTGGCTTTCCCACCTCAGAGACACAGCAGTGACTCCTGGCTGGAGCACCAATAGCCTTTCATCCACACGGCTCCTTATATTGCAATCGTTGGTCAGTCAAGTCCACAGGGTAGTTCTCCTCAAGCAGCAATCAAGGGTCCATGGAAGCTGCTAGTGTTGAGGGTCTCCCGCAGAGTTGGGGGTGTGGCTGTGGTTCACTGTGAGTATAAGGACACTGGCCGCAATTCTGGGAAGTACTCCCTGGCGTGAGGCCTCCCAGAGTCCTCCAGTTGCACCACCAAAATGGAAACCAGCTTTAAAATAATAATGAACTGGAGATTTATATAAGAAAATTCACAACTAAAATTAACTTAATTTGCAGTCAAATTTAAGTGAATATCAGCTAAGATAAACTATTTTAGATACATATATATATATATATATATATATATATATATATATATATAAACTACATGGTAACTACAAACCAAAAACCTGCAATAGATACACAGTAAGAAAAGGAAACCAAAAAAACACTAAAGAAAATCAAACTTCCATGGAAGAGAACAAGGGAAGTGTACAAGAATAGAGAAGAGTTACAAAAACAACCAGAAAACAATTAACAAAATGGCAATAAGTGCATACCTATCAATAATCACTATAAATGTAAACTATCTAAATACTTCAATCAAAAGACGTAGAGTCGATTAGTAGATAAATAACAAGACCTAAAAGAAACTCACCTCAGAACTAAAGACACACATGAACTAAAAGTGGAGGGATGGAAAAAAATATTACATACACATAAAAATGAAAAAATAGGGCTTCCCTGATGGTGCAGTGGTTGAGAGTCCGCCTGCTGATGCAGGGGACACAGGTTCGTGCCCCGGTCCAGGAAGATCCCACATGCCACGGAGTGGCTGGGCCCATGAGCCATGGCCACTGAGCCTGCATGTCTGGAGCCTGTGCTCCGCAATGGGAGAGGCCACAACAGTGAGAGGCCCGCGTACCACAAAAAAAAAAAAAAAAATCTGAAGTAGCAATACTCATATCAGTCAAAATATACTTTAAAACAATGATTGTAACAAAAGACAAAGAAGAGCATTACATAATGATAAAGGTGTTTATCAATGAACAGGTGGGCAAAGAAAGCCCAAAGTCAGCAGGAGGAGGGAAATAATAATGATCAGAGTGGAAATAAATGAAAGGGAGACTAAATTTTAAAACATTTAGAGATTAATAAAACTCAGAACTGGCTTTTTGAAAAGATAAACAAAATTGACAATGTACTAGAAAAACTAAACAAGATCAAAGAGAGGACCCAGATATATAATATTCAAAATGAAAAAAGAGATATTACAATCAATACCACAGAATTACAAACAAACATAAGAGATTACTATAAATAATTATATGGCAAAAAATTGGACAAACTAAAGGAAATGGATAAATTCATAGAAACATACAATCTTAGAAGAGTGAATCAGGAAAAAATTAAAAATTTGAACATACCGATTACTAACAATGAAACTGAATGAGTAATTAAAAACCCAACAAACAAAAATCCAGGACCAAATGACTTCTACAAAATAATTAAAGAAGAGTTAACACCTATCCTTCTTAACAATTCTAAAAAATTGAAAAGAATGCTTCCAAACTTGTTCTATGAGGCCAGCATTACCCTTATTCTAAAACCAAACAAAACAGTGGAAGAACAGAAAATTACAGGACAATATCCCTGATGAACATAGACACAAATATCCACAACAAAATATTTGTAAAACAAATTTAACAATGCATTAGAAGGATCATACACCATGGTTAACTGGAATGCAAGGATGTTTCAATATCTACAAATCAATCTGTATGATAAATCACTTTAACAAAATGGAGGTAATTAAAAATCATATGATCATCTTAGTAGATGCAGAAAAATCTTTTGACAAAATTCAGTGCCCATTTGTGATTAAAATTCTCAACAAAGTTGGTATAGAGGAAACATACCTCAACATAATAAAAGTCATATGTAACAGACCCACAACTAACATAGTCAACAGTGAAAGCTTTTCCTTTAAGACCAGGAACAGCACAAGGATGACCACTCTTGAGAATTTTATTCAACAGTGTATTGGAAATCCTAGCCACAATAATCAGACAAGAAAAAGAAATAAAATACATCCTGATTGGAAGAGAAGAAACAAAATTGTCACTATTGACCTATAATCTGTCACTGTACATGGAAAATCCAAAGACACCACCAAAAAAAATAATAAATTTTGTAAACTTATGAGACACAATATTAATATACAGAAACTTGTTGCATTTTTTACACTAACAACTAACCATTTGAAAGAGAAATTAAGAAAATCAATCCCATTTACAGTTGCATAAAAAAGAATAAAATGCCTAGGTATAAATTTAATAAAGGAGGTAAAAGACCTGTTCACTATAAATTATAAGACATCATTGAAAGTAATTGAAGATGACACAAATAAATGGAAAGGTATACTGTGCTCATGGATTGGAAAAATTAGTATTGTTTAGATGTCCATACTACTCAAAGGTATCTACTGACTCAACTCAATTCCTACCAAAACACCAAAGGATTTTTTCACAGAACTAGAACAAATCATTCTAAAATTTTTATGGAACACAGAAGACCTCAAATAGTCAAAGCAAGCTTGAGAAAGAAGGACAATGTTGGAGAAATCATGAAGCCTAATTTCAAACTATACTACAAAGCTATAGTAATTAAAACATAATGGTATTGGCATGAAAACAGACATATAGATCAATGGAACAGAATAGAGACCCTAGAAATAGACCCATCCTTATAAAGTCAATTAATCTACAACAAAGGAGGCAAGAATATACAATAGGGAAAAAGACAATCTCTTCAATAAATGGTGTTGGGAAAATTGGACAGCTACATGCAACAGAATGAAAGTAGTATAGACCACTTTCTTACACCATGTACAAAAATAAGACTGTTTAAAGACATAAGTATAAGACATGAAACCATAAGACTCCTAGAAAAAGACATAGCAGTAAGCTCTTTGACATATAGTATAGCAATATTTTCGGGAGATCTGTCTCATCAGGCAAGGGCAACAAAAGCAGAATAAACAACTGGGACTACAGCAGACTAAAAAGCTTTCCATAGCAAAGGAATCCAACAACAAAAAGAAAAGGCAACATATTAAATAGGAGGAGATATTTACAAATGATATGTTTGATAAGGGGTCAATATCAAAAATATATAAATAATTCATACAACTCAACATAAAAAGAAAAAACAAAAAACTGATTTAAAAATGGGCAGAACACCTGAATGGATATTTGTGTAAAGAAGACATACAGATGGCCAACATGCACTTGAGAAGATACTCAACATCACTAATCATCAGGGAAATGCATATCAAAACCACAATGAGATATCACCTTATGCCTGTCAGAATAGCAATTATTTAAAACTTGCAACAAATAAAAAGTGTTGTTGAGAATGTGGAGAAAAGGGAACCATCTTGCACTGTTTTTGGGAATTTAATTTGGTGCAGCCACTATGGAGAACAGTGTGGGGTAAAGGGGGGATGGGATGAATTGGGAGATTAGGATTGACATATATACAATATTGATATTATGTATAAAATTGATAACTAATGAGAACCTACTGTATAGCACAGGGAACTCTACTCAGCGTTCTGTGGTGGCCTAAATGGGAAGGAAATACAAAAGAGAGGGGATATATGTCTACGTATAGCAGATTCACTTTGCTGCACAGTAGAAACTAACACAATGCTGTAAAGCAACTATACTCCAATAAAAATTAAAACCTCAAAAATAAGTTATATTGTTCACATAGAGCATCAATATGTATACAGCAATAAGAAATCAAAATATAGTAGGAGAAAAAGTCACTCATATATCCACTCAAAAAAAAGAAAGAAAGAAAAACAGAAAGAATCAAAAGGAAAAAAAAAAAAAAAATATATGTATATATATATATATATATATATATATATATATATATATATAAATGAGGTCTCTGGAAAACCACCAGCATTGAATTTTTTTTCTAACATTCAGCCCTGCTTTGATTCTTGCTTCATTGGCCAGTACATCTCCATGTCTGACTAGAGCTATCTTTGTATTTCTCAAAAATTTCATAAAATATCACCCTTTTTTTTCCCCTTTCCAACCTCATCATCTAGAATGACATACCTGTAGCATTAATCTCTAACCAAATCCATTAAGGCTACATGTTATTCCATGTCTTTTTGACTTAGCAATGGAGATCCCTTTACACATTTTATCACCCACTGTGTTCACCCTTGATCTCAACCCCTATGAATTAGCCTAGGTCACAAACTCAGTTATATTCCACTACATAAAATCTTTCACAACCCACTAAAATAACAACTGTTCTTCAGATCCAGGACCACCACTGTAACATACCTGCTATACTCCATATTCTACTGATCAGGCATTGTTTATTATTTTACTTGTTTAAATGTCTGTCTCTTCTTGAGCTGTTTGAGATTGGTGACCAATTCTTTATCAATCATTGGAGCCCATGCCCTTGTTTGAATGCTCCAGAGGGAGCATGTTTGCTGATGAATGGGCAACTGGATGAGTGAATGTCTTTACAAGGACTTTTACTTGTACTGAGATATGAGAATTTTAGATGTCAATTTTTTTTTATGCTTTAAGGTTAACAATCACTTAATGTATTGACATTATCACTTATAAACACACAATTTGCATATACAGGGAAAAATAGGTTCTGAGGACACAACCAAATCCTAGAGACAGGCAAGCAATCAGAAAAAAAAATCAACCCTAGGGGAAAAAAATGGAACTGCATCCCATGCTGGTGTCTACATAAATTTGGGAAGGAGAAAGAAAGATCACATAGTATCACAATTAATGTAGGAAATAAATGTGGGTCATTCTGTCTCAATGGCAGGAACTTCTCTCATGATTCATATCTTGCATCCCAGTCTGACCCGTTTCATGAATGATGATCTGAAACACAACCACGGGTCTCTCCCTTCTCTTTACATCTAAGACCCTGAAGTTAACTCAAGGAACTAAAAGAACAGAGCTAAGAAACAAGCAGACTGGCATGTGTGCAATGTCAATGGCCAACTAGTTAAAAGTACACATGGAAGTAAAATACTGACTAAACCTGAACAAGTTCTTTCCAACTCACCTAACTTCTTGATTTTGGATTACCTAAGTGTTGGCATCTACGAGAGTTGGGGCCAGGGAAATGAAGTATCTCAGCCCATCTTTATACCGAGTATGTATTTCCTCTCAGGATCAAGTCACTAGTGACAGTGAACTTCAAGACTCAACTACAGTTGCCCAGTGGGGCTGGCCCCACTGGGGACAGGGACTGGAGATTGGGGGGCACATGTGTGTCCAAGCTTCAGTCCATAGCTCTCCCCTTTCTGTCAGAGGGAAGCCAGGGAAACACCGGGAGACCATCTGCTTCAAGGGCATTTCACTGACATAACTCAGTATCTGTGGTTCCAAGTTCAAAATTAATACCCCAAAGCAACATTAAAAACTGAGTTTAGTATTTTGTAAGTAAGGCATACAACTCAAATAATGATTACCATCTGAACAAAACCATTCTTATTACATACGATGTAAAATAACTAAAGCAATACTTCTAACCATCAAAACCAGTGTAGATAGCTAGTGGGAAGCAGCTGCATAGCACAGGGAGATCAGCTCAGTGGTTTGTAACCACCTAGAGGGGTGGGATAGGGAGGGTAGGAGGGAGGGAGATGCAAGAGGGAAGAGATATGGGAACACATGTATATGTATAACTGATTCACTTTGTTATAAAGCAGAAATAACACACCATTGTAAAGCAATTATACTCTAATAAAGATGTTAAAAAACAAAAACAAAAAAACAAAAAAAAACAGTGTTGTCACACATCACATCTGGCAACTTTCCACATGTCAAACATCCAAAGAGGTGACAGCTAAGTATACTTTTAAGCTGGAAACAAACTCTCCAGTATCAACAAGTGCAATAGAATTGGCTAGGAAAACAGACCTGTGGTCACCACAAAGTTCATTTGGCATTTGGTTTCATACTGAGATAGATCTATTTAAGTCTGCCTTAGAGATGGAGTGGTTGATCAGTGAAACAAATAACTATGTATGTAACTGGCCACACAGAATAAAAACAGAATTTGTGCTACTACGAGTGTATTTTATGGAGAATAGGGCCACATGGAGTATAGGGGTAGAGACCTTCAATGTGCTAAACTGCCTTTGTAAAAAGTAAATTTTTTAAAGCATGCAAGACAGAAACCTGGAATAATTGAAATTTTAAAATTTACATAAATAAAGAAATAAGAAATAACAAAACTACGTGACTCTCAGTTTTCCAGAGCTTCACACCTAGCTGGGGCTCAAGTTAAATTGTTTAAGCTTCTCTGTGACATTTGAGTGAAGAATAAAAACAAGGCTAGTGTCCTGGTCAGGTGGGGTAATACCTTGCACAGGTCATTCATGTCCTTAGGCTGCAAATCTGTAACCTGACTCTCCCCCACCATGCCACCACCAGGGCTCCAGTCACCCCAGTGCTCAGGGACAGCCACAGTGCCCCAGTCCTGCACAGGACAGGAAATGAGCTCTTTAACAGCCTTCAGAAGGGTGGAAAAGAGGATCCTCAGTGCAGCCCAATCCCCTGAAACAGTAACACTGTAACTATTGCTCTCATTCCTCTTTCCTCACCATTCTCCTAATATTACTTTCTCAACAAGTAGAAAAATAAGCTATAAGTAGGCTGAAGTGGCAATAAAAACACTCAAAGCAAACACTAAAAATCATGATGCCTCTGAATATAGCAGATCTACCTCCACGCACTTGTTTGTAATTGTTTTGCCTTGTTCAAGTTTTAAATGATAAAGCCCTAAAATGCTGAGACTCAAGTCTACTCCTAATTTGGGATGTTTTCCAAGGATTACTACCAAAAACAAACTAGTAAGAATAAAATGAAAGAGCATATTTTAAAGCGGGGAGGGGATCTGCCATCCCGCCCATCATCCTGAGCAGTCAGCTTTGCTGAAAGTCTGCAGAGCCCCAGAGGCTGTGGGGATATCACATGGCTGCCTCAGGAAGGTTCCATCCTACAACTCCTGAAGTAACGTGCAACCAGTTCTAGTCTGAGGTTTCAAAGTCTAACATTAAACCAAGACAGCTGCAGTTCTTCTTGCCACAATCACTCACTCACTCATACATCACCATATTACTAGCATAACACTAAAATAAATTATCCCTTAACCACTAAGGCCTAACTCTAAAAAGAAAATGGCCTTTACAAACAGGTGTGTTCAAATAAGATATTCTGAGAGTTCCATAAAAAAACTCCTAGAATGAGCCAGTGCCCTCAAATAGTCTACGTTTTAGCTAAACAGCAGTCCAAAGTCTTCTCTGTGGTACTTATATGGATTAGTTATAAGTATGATGTCACTACTTTCAAAAGAACTACTAAAACTATTATTAAAAACATTTATAACAAACAGAAATGCCCTGCAAATTATATTATTGCACCCAGGGTATCAGAAGCTATGCACATCCAGTTTCCAAGGACTCTAGAAAACCCAGAACAGAGATCCTAAGGCCATGCCTGTGGCTGTTCCAGGCAGCATGCCCAGGTCACAGTCATTGTCTCGATACCACTCACGAATGATGACTTGTTTGGTAGGCTGCTCTCCGTAAAGTCCGGCATACAGGTACTGGTAGGGTACAGCATAAGCCTGCCCATTTGAAGCATAGACAACTTGAGTTCCTGGCGGGTATGCACCACTGTATGGACCATAACCATAGGCATCAGGGGTTGGTGCAGCATAGGCTGTGTAAGGAGGTGGGGAGGAAGCCAAGGCAGTCTCATCATACATGACTTCAGAGCCAACATGAACTGTGTTTGTCCTGGAATCCTGAAGTGTAAATTTCCAGACCAAACAATCATCTGTGCTTTCTGCACAAAGACTGATGGTTTTCCCATCTAGGCAAACAATCTGCAGCAGTCTTTTGGCTTCCCATCTGGAGGCCGAATATCCCGACATTCATGTCCCGTGTGGATGTTGATGCCGTCCACTGGCATGTGGACCTTATCCTCTACACTCTACCGAGTTTGGTCATCAGGTGACCATCTGACCACAGGTCAAACCAATTCTTCCAGCGCTTCAGAATAGTACTCTGTCTCAGCAACCATCCACTCTTCACAAACGCTGTATTTTCACCTGCAAATCCTCCGGCCGCAGCCGCGCACCAAAGTAGGGCAGGAGTGCAAGGACGCTGCCCGGCTCCTCGGCTCCGACTGTCTCAAGCCCTAGTTGTCAATTTTTAAAATAAATTAACTTAAAGTTTTAATGAAATTCCATTAAATATCTAATGGGTATCTAATTCTGAAATTGACAAAAGTTAATATGCATAATCAATAAATTTTCTTATAAAGTAATAAAGATAAAATTGTGCAAATGTAGAATATTTACAAATATGTATGAAACAGAATATTAAAATACACGAGAATATTTATTCTCCCTTTTAATTAAGCCAATGACATTTTTTTCTTTTTCAAAGAGAATTTTATTTTATAAAAATAACTTAGAAAATAATAAAATTAAAATAATTTTTATAGAAACTCAACCTATCCTGCTGGCCATACACCTTTCATAAACATAGAAAGGCAGTGATAAATACCTTTGGGAGAAATGGGAGAAAATCTATATTAAAAATGGAGGCAGGGTGCTGCAGAAGAGATGATGAAGAACAGGAAAGTTACTTTCATGTGGAAACTATAAAATGAAAGCAGTATTTATTTTAGAATTTTAAGTACTATTATAAAAATCTCCCTAATATTAAATTTGTGGTCATTGCTACAGAAAGCATCTTTTTGTTGGACAGCTTATTCCAAAGAGAACATATTAAGTGCAGTAAAATTTTCAATACAAACTGTTTGTGTTGGCAAGGAGACAAAAGTATGTTGGGAGTGAGGTGATAGATGGATAGAAGTTCAAAACATATTATTTTACAAAACTACAACCTTTCCCTGATACATCTGTCATGAAAATAAGAATTAATAAATTATTTATTTATACCTTTTTAAGGACTCCACTTAAAATAAAATGTTCCTAGTTGGTTCTTGATATCTGGTCTATCTGGAAAGCACTGATCTAATAAGTAGTTGTCCATTTGTCCTTCAAAATCTAGCTCAAATTTTACTTTTTTACAAAATCTTTATCTTTCACCTACTAAACAGTGTGTTAAATTGAGGAAGGTTTCTAGGTAGATCCAATTTTGTGTTTCCAACATACAAAGCTATTCTTAGTATATACTTGAGGAAAAAGTGAAAATATTTATTAGTATTTGAATCTAATGGTACAGAACAGGCAAACCAATTAAATATTCTAATTATCCAGAAATATTTTTAATTAAAAGTGTTTATCTTTTGTTCTGTGCTGAATTAGTATAGCATTATTGAATGGTTTTCCTGTCAACAGATATATAGGTGATAGATAGATAGATAGATAGATAGAGAGATGATAGATAGATAATAGATAAAGAGAGATAGGTGACAGAGAGAGAGAGAGAGAGAGGGAGAAAATCTAATAAAATCTGTACAAATACAATTATACAGAACACATAGCTTTAGTTTTGAGAAGAATGTTATTCTAGTTGACGTTTTTTAATGGTACATGAATCAGGACAAACAGAAGGAAGGAAGGCACCTAGGGCACAAATATTAAGGAAGTCCTCATCAGGGTGGTACAAGTGTGGGGTCAGCCCCTGAAAATGAGTGCAACCTTAAATTTTGCCCCCTAAGTACCTCACTCATATCACTCTGGTCTCTGCAATTGCCCAGTTTTGGAATTACCTCACTACCTTATCAGCTTTCTTCCAAATTTCCAGTGTCTCTCATGATGCCTCGCTTCTGAGATGTCCTCCTGCACTAGAGCACTGAACCCCAATCATATTTAGGAGTTTTTCTGTCCTATTTCCTTATCAAAGCTCTAGTTGTTTCTGCACTGTTCATGTGGAGAATGCTGTCACATAGACAACTTTATAAATAGCTGTTTCATTTTTGAGATAAAAAGACTGAAAAAAATTCATCTAAGCTCCCCAGATAGTACTTGAATTTTATAGAAAAATGCCTGCATACTAAGGAATGCATTTTTTAGTATCCTCAATGCTCACTTCCACCTCAGGGCATCTGCTGGTGTGATCTGATCCCACGGTCCATCTACAGCCTCCAGTCGAGAATTGCCTCCTGGGGAGGATTCTTCTTCACATGTCTACAGGGAGCTGCCACTCACATTGCTGTCCACAGTAGACCCTGTGCTTTTTAGTTTGTTAAATACACTTTAATTTCTTATTTATTGTGGTTTTTCAATTGTCTTATATGCATTGGTTTTATCACCTTGATTGTATTTTAATTTCTTTACAGTCAGGTTTTTCCACATTCAGACTTTTGTTTTATAAATCATGAATCTTTAATTCTCTGACATCAAAACAGACTATAATAGAGGAGCTGAAGTTATAGATTTGGGGGCTGGGATTCTCACTTGCATCACTAAAATTAATTCACATTTGCAAACTCACCATACCTCTGCTTAAAGCAAGCCCTGCCAGCATGTCTTTCCCTACGCTTTACCACTGCCTTTTAATTGGTAACTAAAGAATCCAATTGTCACTTCTCTAAATGAAGGGAATATATTCTGTTTTTTAAAATGACTAAGCAACCTCTAGGCTGAAATCCAACTACACAGTGTATATGGGTTTGGTAGCATTGCACCAGATTTTCTCGTTAAAACCTTTACATAACAGTAATCCATCACTAAGTAAGATGTTCAATGACTTTAGAAGTGGAGGTTAAGAGACATTATAATCAAATAATCTTTCTTCTAAAACAGTTTAACCCTCCTTGTCAATAGAAATAATGGTAACATACTTTTAGCCTGGGACTCACCAATTCTAAACAACATTATTGGAGATGATACATGGTTTGTTTGTTTCTTTGCTTATTTGTGAAACTTCCGTTAAAAACTGAATTATATAGTAATAGATAAAGAAATAATTTAATTCAACTTTTGCTAACGTAAAGATGGAACAAAAAACAAGGAGAGAAACAGAAATGGTGATTCTTTTTCAAATAAATATTAATAAAGAAATTATTGTGCATGTTTTAAAGCATGGGGTTTGGAGATGGAAATATTTAGTATTGATATTGTTTTAACTTTCATAATGGATAATTTTGAACATATGCATAAATAGTTTTGTATGAAAAATTCCCATCTACCTACCACCTGAATTCAGCTACCATCAACCTTGGCCAGTCCTAGCCTAGCCTCACCCCCTTCCAACCTTCCTCCTTCATATTTTTTGAATGTATCTGAGAAATCTTATCATTTCATATGTTAATATTTCAGTATGTAATTTCAAAAATGAGAACTCATTAACTTAACCAAAATATCAGTATTAGATTTAAAATGTAAAATCATTTATTATCATCGAATATCCAGTCAACATGGATATTTCCAATTATCCATTAATAAGAAATTGATTTTAGGCCTTATTTTTCCTCTTACTTCTGTATGGCTTCATTCTTCTTATCTGTAAAATGAGGTTAAAAGCCCCACCCAAAAGGGGAGTTGAGGATTAAATGAGGTAAGATATATATATATATTCATTTTAATAAGATATTTTTTATAATACAATTTTAGATTTTGGGAATATGCATTAAAACTAAGTCATCAAAAAGTCATAAAGGGCAAATATAAAAATAAAATTGAGACTGGAAAAACTGTAAATCACACTCTGACCATCTTTGGATTCCTCCTTTGTGTTCTCTCTTCTCCCTCTATCCAGACCCATTGCTCTCACTTCTTCCTCACTCATATTTACCTATTTGTGTCCCCCCAAAAGATGACTATTACCTGTTTGTCACTCGGAAATGGTAAGGAAAACCACACTATGGTGTTGAAGTTATTGACTGAAAAAAGAAAAAGAGTGGCAATGTATAAATTTTCTCACATACTTTAGAGCACAACTTTGAACCTATGGGCCATTTCTAAGCAGAGGAAATTTCTTTCTGCATCTGAATTCATAGAAGTGACAGCTAACTCCAACTATATATTTATAAAAAGTAGCTAGTCTCCCTTAATATACATAGATTTCATTAAGATTTACCTTAATCACATGTCACTCATAAGAAAAGAGAGGGTCAATTTCCTCCCTATTTTAATTTTTCACTAATCCACTATTTTTTCCCTATTTTGATAGTATTTCAAATGAAATATGGGAAGGAGAAGTGTAAAACAGTTGAAGCTAAATTCCAAATACATTTTAAATGATAATTAATGCTCAATTTTTAATAACAAATGTCCAATTTTTGTCTCCTATGAGCAGTGTATGTGTGAGCCCATTTTTTCCACAGTTTCACCGACATTCTTTTAAATTTTTTCCCGTTTGATATGTGAAAATAATATCTCTTGTTTTAAGTTGTGTGTCTTTGGTTAATAGTATGGTTGAGTATTTGATAGTTTATTGGTTATTTCATTTGTGTCATTAATGTTTACACACTTTTTACATTTTTGTATTGGAGCATTTGTCTTTTTTATATTGAATGCTATTTTATCATATGTACACAGTACACTTTTCATTTCCCTGTTTTCCAGGTTACCAAACTGCTCTGAACTTTCTATATTTTGACTAGCATTGTGTGCCTTGAATACTAATAATCATTGGACTTGCATGGTATTTAAAAGTTGAAGATTTCAAAGTACCTCATTGTAATGAATTCCCATCATACCCCAGTGTTACAATGGCCTTTTAAAGGCAAGTAAAATGGAAAGTGACATTTTCCTGGATGTATGGTCAGAGAGATGGCAAATTTATGACCAGAAACAAGAATCCAGATATCAATACCAACTCCATCCTCTCTTTTTTGTTTTTTTACCTGTTACCATAGGAAATAGAAAACTACATGTATGCAGGACATCTGCAAAAACCCAACCATTTGTTTTTTGTTTTGTTTTGTTTGTTTTTGATTTTGTTTTTGTTTTGTTTTATGATCCTGTCTTCTCTATGTGAGGAGCAGCAGATAAAATTTTGATATTCACAGTTATCACTCTATGACCCTGTCAGGTGCTGGTGAACATTCCAACAAGTACACCTAAGCATTTGCTGGATGCCCAGACTGTGTTCTGAGAGATGCAAGAAAAGGAAGGGAAAGTTCTTTTACTAGCTGTGGAAGCCTGCATTAGTGGAATATGCCTTCTAAGAGGATGCCTTTGCTCAAACAATTTTGGCGTTATTTTTGCAATTTCCCTCAGAAACTGTTTTGCTCCCACTGTATTTTGTTTGAACTATAATTTTGAAAAAAAGGAACAATGACAACGTGAGCATTCTACATTTCACTAAACAATTTAAAATAACAAATGGCTGTTAGTCCACTTTGTCTTGGTC
Source organism: Neophocaena asiaeorientalis asiaeorientalis (assembly GCF_003031525.2). Taxonomy (NCBI): domain Eukaryota; kingdom Metazoa; phylum Chordata; class Mammalia; order Artiodactyla; family Phocoenidae; genus Neophocaena; species Neophocaena asiaeorientalis. Next base: position 2,384,316 of record NW_020174653.1, read on the forward strand.
CCATAACCCTCCTTACTAAGAAATTCATTTTCAAAGGGAAAACAATGCTTTTTCATATTGATGGTATTCAAAAGAACACCATTATCAGAACCTAAAAAGCAAAGTTAAAGGAGGGTCCTTCAGGAATAGAAGCAATATTTGGACAGCAGGTGAGTCTCCGTTATTTATTATTGTGTCCTCAAGGCCAGGCTCAGTGCCTGGCATATAGTAGACACTCAAAAATTCTTACTAAGTGAATAAAAGAAAAATTCAGAATTCCAGAACCATTTGATAAAACAAGAATTTCATAGTGTGACAATGACATTGAGATTACTCCTTATACTGATGGAGCAAATACTCCTTTGTGCAGTTTTACAAGATTCATCAATTAAAAAATAAAATTTTATTTAGAAATTACTTGAATTATTCAAATATGTTTATAAGCATAATAAACTATTTGATAAAGAAATTAGTTATATTATATATGCAAATATGTACTTTCTATTATTAATAATAGCAGAAATAATCTATTCTATGATGTAGGAAATGTGTTAGAATAATATTTTTATGACAGTTTTCCAGGAAAAACATCACCAGCAAACAGGCATGATTAATTGAAAATGATAGGATCAAAATGATCTATCAGGAAGGCTTGATAGGCAATTGAGGTTTAATATATTAGAAAATATAATGAATTATTATAAGGAAAATGGATACTGTTTATAAATTGTCAAGTAATTGTACAGTAAAAATAGTTCACTGCTTTCATATTAATTTAAGATTACCATTTGAGGATTTAGGGACAGTAAAATGTTTTTAGTTATAAAATGGTTAATTAAGAATTTTTTTTCCTGTCTTCTGTGAGTCTTACATTCTCTGAGATCTGGTAAGAACTGTTAATGCAATCTTGTGTTTGTATTTAGAGAACTTCCCTTTCAGAAATTGCCATTTGAGAATGAAATATCTGTATCTCTCTACTTCATTGACTCTCCAGCTGTTGTCAACAATTATTTGGGAGAGCACTTCTTATTTTCCTCACACTGCCTCTTAATTTATTTTTATCTTTTAACAGTTTCATAATTAACTCTATATTATGGTAAATGCCCTTAGGAAAAATGCTACAAAAATATTTTAGTGCAGAATATTTACATTACAGAGGACTTGAGATGATCTGGCTCCCATAATGGGTATTCAAATTCCCTTTCATTTTTTATTGAGTAATGGATGTTATACACTTCATTGCTAGTATTGTTCTGGGTAAAAACAAAATAATTATGTAAACTAAAACAAATTGGATGGATGAGTTTCTTTGCAGAACAGAAAGTAGGTATCCTGAAATAATTGATAATTAAATCCAGCATAAATTGCTGAAATATTCCCAGATCAAATTCAAAAGTGATATTTGGATTACTTAGCCCTTTAAGTCTATCAGTGAGCTCTTGTTAACACCTCCCATGTCATTATCAATTCAAGAATATCCTTTTTTATTAAAATAACATCTATTACTTAGAAATTATTTTCATACATTTCTGGATGTTATTGGAGATGTGATTCAGAGAAGAAACTGACTATAACATTTCAGAACTTTGTAAGTGTTAATAGCAGTTTCAAGTAGAATGAGAAAGCAAAATGCCACTCTCTACTTCAATAGAGGTTGGGTGGGGAAATGGGAAATGAATTCTAAAACTAATTTGCAAAGGCACTTGAGGTTACAAAATTAGAAGTGGTTTCCACGAGCTGAATTTTTTTATACTGTCATGAAGAACAGTAAGATAGAGTCTGAAATTGTTACATTATTTGTTCCTACTCAGTGAGTTATTCTTCTTGATTTAGGGGTATACATTAAACACTGCAGAAAGTCTTCTTATATAAACTAATTACAATCTTAGAAGTAGAAAAACAACTACTATAAATATTGTGCAGAGAAAACAAGTTGAAAATATGCTTCTGGATAACTCAACCAAAATAATTTCTTACAGTAATATAAATTGAATGATAAATGCAATTAAGCATCTTTGGTATATTATGTAGTTGATGTTTAAGACACTTTTGAGAATGTAAACTTAAGTAATACTAAAATGCTTAAACATCTCCAAATTTTTGCTTCTATCTTCATTCTTAATTTCTAGGGTGACAGAATGATCCCATCCTAATATTTCACATGTTTGTATACAACACGGGGAAAATCCTCTAATTTCATGACATTATATATTATTTTTATTTACTGTATACAACTTAATATTAAAATGTTCTTTGAACAGAAGGGAAAGACTAATTAAAGCAACTTCCATGGGACCAATCTTAACAACTAATGGCCAAACATAAACTTCAGTTACATCTTTCTCTTCACCTCCTTAGACTTTGTGAAACATTCTATGCTGAATTGTGCAAGATCTTGGATTCTGACCACATATGGATTTGAACCCCACCTGTGCTACTTCCCAGCTGTGTAACATTGAAGACGGTACTTATTTCTGAACCCTTATTCCCTCTATGAGATTAATGGAATAAGAGAATAAGCTTGGGTAACAGTAGATCTTACCATATGGGGTTATTAGAATCAAGTGACATGTATGTAAAGCATTTAGCACAGTCTCTAGTGTATATTAACTATTCATTAACTGTTAATTATCAATAGTATCATTATCATGTCTTTACAACTAAAGATGGAACAAAAGGACAAGACACGGGAGACCTGTTTGAAAGATGTATGGAAGAAAATGAAAATGAGAAAGAAGACCGGAAAGCAGGGAGAATGCCCTGGAGTAGGTGCTTAACAATGTTGGCATGGGCATAATCAAAGACATTAACAAAACAACAAAGAAGAAAGCTAATATTTATTGAGCAATTGCAGTATGCCAAGAGTCTTTGAAACATTGAAACTGAGGCTCAGAAAAGTTATGTAATTGGACTAAAGTCACATATCTAATAAATAACTGACAAGGAATTAATATTCAGATATTTTGATTCCTTTAAGCTAAGTTAAACCATTACTGGTCTCTTACATCCTGCTTATGATGTTACCATGGGGATGATTACTCTTGATGAAATATGTACATAAGACCAGAGTTAGACTATAAGGATCCTGATATTATTAGTTCCCCAAAACCATCTAGCTTACTAAACATTGAAATAGTAAAATTTCTGATCACCCACTTCCAACATGGAGGTGAGGGTTTTCCCCATATCAATAAGCAATGCTCAGAGACCAGCTAGTTGTCTTATAATTCAGCTCAGTTCTGACACTATCTACCCAGAAATAATGACAGATTCCACAGGTAAAGGTTCAGTCCCACAAGACTACCTCCCCTCTCCACTTCAGCCACCAGTCACAATTCCAGGTTGTCACTTGACTGGCCTGTTATAGATTGGATGTCCCAATGACCCTCACTTTGTGTTTAATTAATTTTCTAGAGCAGTTCACAGAGCTCAGAGAATTTTTTTACTTTTTAGTTATTGGTTTATTATGGAAGGATATAACTCCAGAAAGGCCAGATGGAAAAGAGGCATATGGCAAAGTATGGAGAGAACAGAGCTTCCATGCTCTCTGAATGCTCCATTCTCTCTACATCTCCACTTGTTCATCAACCTGGAAGCTCTCCAGAGCTCTCTCTTTTGGAGTTTTATGGAGGCTTCATTACAAGCTTGGTTGATTAAATTAATGGCAATTGGGGATTGAACTCGATTTCCAGCCTCTCTCTCCTCCCAGAAGGTCAGGAGGTGGGACTGAAAGCTCCAGCTGTCTATTCATGGTTCCCTTGGCAAACAGTCTCCCATCATTGCATGCCTTCCAAAAGTCCCCTTATTAAGATAAACCCAGTTGTTGTGTGTTATGAATAACAAGACATCCATTTTACATTTATGGCTCTGAAGCGATTTCAGGAAGTGATGACAAGAGACAAAATATTATGACAAAATATGCTCCCATTATTTTTATCACTCAGGAAATTTCAAGGGTTTTGGGACCTGTGATCCAGGAATTGTGGACAAAGACCAAACATATCTGAATGACCAAATATATATTTCTTATAAAACACAGTATTTAGTCATGGAACTGATGTGTCTTCTTTCTATTATTAACTTTTCCACATATAAAGGGTAGATCAGAACTTTATCGTCTTCCAAAAAAAACCTTTTATTCGTCATGGTATAGTGGTGACCTTGGTCTTCTTTGAAATCACTCATGTTAACTGAAATAAAAACGCACAATGTGAGAGCTGTGAATTTCAGTTTTATTTGGAGACTTAATGAGGACTATAGCCCAGGAGACAGCCTCTAGGGGAGTGCTAAGAAACTGCTCCACAGAGGTAGGGGAACATCCTGGATGTTATTGTTAATCATGTGGATCAGATATCTCAGTTAATGATTTTAGTGCTTATCTATATATTAAAAGATGCAAGAATCTGAGGATCATTGAAATTCTTCCATTTTATCTATCTAGGGGCCCATGTATCCAAAACACAGCACGCTTCATCCTAAATTCATTTTAGGGTATACTTGTAGGTCAACAGCTGCAGTGGTTAATGACTTGATCTATGTAATAGCTGGTAACTTTCTTTGTTTACACTCATTTGACATTTATTCAAGTATTGCTGTGTAACATTATGCATAGTGTTTCTTCTATTCTTACTTCATGAATTTGATATATGGATCATCTTTTTAAAGAGATCTATACATTTTATATATGCACCATCTATACAAGTAGTGTCTAAGCCAACAAACTAAATATTTTGATATCCTCACAAATCTTAGCTCAGAATTGAATAGCAATCTTTGAATAGGAGTTTAAGCCACTGAACATGGAGAAAGCATACCCATGTCAAATGACATATTATCAAAAAGACATGATGAATATGATTATGATGGAATGATATATTGCTCAGAAAAAAAAAAAAAAACAAGCAGAATAGAAATGCATGAAGAGACTCTTAATTGTACTCTGATCTTAAATCTACCTTGTACAGCTATTAAAGAAGTCTGCTCTTCGAGGCCATGGGCAAAAATCCAATTACTTACAACAACGTTACATACATTCCTAGAACCTGAAATTCTTACATGATTACAACAATATGGACCAAGAGCCTTAAGTACACCTACAAGCCTTGACTCACTATTCTAATTCTAGGAATATATGCAAAGAGAAGACTAACCAGAGTTTAAACACAAATATTCTTTTTGAAGAATTAGAGTAACTGATACTTGGAAATTGCCTTTAAGTCCAAAAATAAGAGCTCCTTCAATGATGTCATGGTTATCTGTTCAATGGAGTATTACACATTCTTTAAAAACTACTTATATGAAGGGTATTTAATGCCATTGGGGAAAAGAGAAAAGAGAAAGACAGAAAAGTGCAAAACTTATCTTTGTTACTTATAATTAAATAGAGCAATATATTTAAAATATAGGCATACCAAAATATTATCTTTTTATTTTCTCTAAAAATAAAATATTTTAATTTTCATAAATTGTTTTACAACATCATTATGATGAAGTTAAATAACTTTAAAGACTAACACAATTAAATATAATAATTTATTATAAAATTATGTTTATTGATAATATGTAGCTACTAATATAAATTTATAAGTGGATATTGCAATACATAGTTAAACTGAGAAAGTTAACCAGCAACCTTATTCTACTAGTTTTACTAGTTTTTATAGTGACCAGACTATCATATACCTGAAACGTGCATTGTATATAAGGATAGCTAAGTTATTTTTAAGTTTTTTATGATTTTTCTCCAATTCTGAGATAAAATACATTGGGTATAGAAAAATTTATGGATTCAAATACTCTGACCCACTTAGAACATCCATATAAAGTTGCAAGACAAATGGCATATTTACAATCAGAGTTTGCTGCTTGGCTGTGGATGGGTGAGTCACAGAAGATTCTTTTAAAGGAAAATAATAGCTTTAAAATAAAACTTTTCACGCTTTATGATCACTCCCTTGAAGAGTTCATTTACTTTTTTGGTTTCAACCATTATGTCTATGACTTACAGCTCCCAAATCTGTATTTCCAACTATGCTTACTCATCCAAGTTCCAGATCCATATTTCATATACAGTTCCACTTAGATATCTAACAATCACCACAAACTCGAAATAACCCACCATAACTCTCCCAACCCAATAAACATGTTCTATTTTCTAACCTTCGGATGTTGTTAATAGCATCAAAATGTGTCTAGTGTACACATTTGTGGTACAAAATATGTACCACACCCTCTCTTTTCTCTCAGCATTAACAACTTGATGGTTTCTAAATTCCTCTGAGCTCTTTGCCTACTGAGTTAGCTCAATCAGCATGTTCTATTGACTCTTTCTTTTCCTAATCCTCCCTAGTTTTCTATTGCAATACCTTGCACTCTAATCAATCCCTCATCACGTCATACCTGGAGACCTGCAGTCATCTTTTTCTTGGACATCTTTAAGTACACTAGAGGTGTTATAGCTGGCTTTTAATCAATCACACTGTCTCACCCATGAGTTATATTTAATTTAAAATGGCAAGACTTGTGAATTAGAATGTTTTTATTCAAATTCAGTCTGTAAATATCAAAATACATTCATTCTAAAATGTCTTTGATATAATATATTGGATATACAGTGAGAAAATTCAAACATTATAGAAAAAGTAAAAATATTAATTCACCTTTTAACAAATTTTCATCCAGGATCTAAGAGTTTCTTAGTCTTCTCTACCATGTTAAGCAGGGTAGAGAAAAGAATCATTTCAAGGATGCAACTAAAATGATGCATTAGAAAATAGACTATAGGAAAACATAAGATTAGCAATCCACATGGTGGTCAGGGAAACCATGTGTATGAGTATGTGTGTGTGTGTGTGTGCATGTGTGAAGCTTTAATCAACTTGAATATTTGTGTAAAGTGCCTGTTTCACATGCAACACATTTTAGACTCAATACGGATGCAAAGAAGCCTAAGATAAACTTCCAAATGATTTACAATTACATTGGTGATAGGAAACTCAGACATGCTAAATAAAAGCAATAAGATGAAGTAGAACACAGACATCTATAAGTATCAAAACCTAATTTGTGTCTGCCAGTGTGTTGGAGAGCAAATTTTCAGAAAGTGGTAACCTGCATTGCATTATTTTAAACTGAGGGAAAAGAATGGGTTCCAAATGTATCCAAACCCCCAAATATTTTCCTGCAAATCTTTAAACTGTTTTTAACCACCAATATAAAAATCCATTGAGGATTTCTGCAGAATAGAATGTTCTTAAGATACCAATTCTAAAATTATTTAACATTTAATGAACCCCAAAGGATATGTTTACATGTAGAATACAAAGATACAATACTGTGTCAGCTATAGATTGCATTTGTTTTCTGCACTGCAACAAACATGCACCACCATATAAATTCTAAAAAAAAAGAAGAAAAATGGTAAAGATACTAAAGATGATGTCTGAATTGCGCCCAGGTTGACAGTGCCCACAGGTGCTTGGTAGTTGCAATATTGAGGCCCATTAAGGGCTAAATTCTCAGGAAAAATGGGGAAATTGTTAGTAACAACAATAAGATATCACGAGAGGGATTGAACGAAGTTGTTAGTATACTAACATCCTTTCTTTCAGATGTCAACATTTCCACCAATATATGAACATATTCATTATAGCAGTGTTACAGTATGGATCATGAATTCCATTTTGCAAGTTATTATAGCAAAGGTTGAAAACTGAATGATCAGATAGCAAGGGATACTCCTTTTTATTAGCTAATGAATTTTATGTTTGGGATTATATATGCTATAGAAGGAATTAAATAGATGAGGGTCCACAGCAAAGCTATTGTAAACAGAAAACACATTAGGGAGTCATTTAAGTGGGTGCACAGGAATGGTTAAAGTATTCTTAAGTGTGTGTAGAACAGAGAAGCAGAGATGCAGAGACCATGTAGAGAGGTTATTTTTAAAGAATGCTTGCGTGCCGTGCACACACACAAATGAAAGTACATAGGCAGAAATATAAAGTTGCAAATAATATTTAGTAGTTGCAAACCACCTGAAATTCTTAATATATATTCATATATATATATATGTGTGTGTGTGTGTATAGTTGTGTGTATGTGTGTTCATTGTAGATATATTCATTGTATATTTTATTCATATGTATATAGAGGCATATACAATTTATTATAGTTTTAATGATGATATACTATTTTGCAATTACAAAATAGAAATAAAGAATCTTCACCAGTAACATCACCTTTAAACAAGGCTGAGGGGGGAACATTGCTAAATTTATAAAAACAAATAAAAATCTCCTTAAAATAAGTAATTGGTTAATAATTTAAACCAATTGTGCTAACTTATCACCACATAAAACTCTATTTTTAAAGATGACCATGACTAGAACTATAGCATTTGTTTATATATTTATATTTTATTTATTGAATCAGAGATATATAGTAACAACTAAAATTGTGATCTAAAAATCAAGCAAACTAGAATTAACATTGGGTACATTTCACCATATTTGTTCCATTTGCTTTACCTTAAATAGAAATAGTTTACATAAAAATTTATCTACTTTTAAATAAACACACTCTTTTTCTTATGTTTTTCAATGCTAGTTCATGACAAAATTGTTTTTAAGAATTTTTGATAATGCAAAGCTTACTTTTTAATTTTGTAACGGATTCTAATATTAATGTGAACACAAAATCTTAAAACACACAATTTCAGAATTAAAAAAATACAAATATTCTCCATTCCATTCCACAGTGATGCTCCCTGGAGCACTTATACACACACGCATGTACCCACAAACTCTCTCTCTCTCAAAAGCACATGCAAACAACTAATTTTAAGCATAGAAACAGACAACAAAAAGGGAAGCAGGGCTGAAATTTATTTCTAGTCATAATTATTACTTTGCAGGAATAAGAAAATAAAAATCCTGGAAGGTAAAAATTAAAGGATAAAAGTAGAATAGACATAGCACAATTAAATATAAGATAATATAGTTTATAGAAATGTGAATACTTTGATGACAGTAAGAACAATGTTTCATGTGGACACTGGGTGCAGATGAATCTGGGGTCTCTAAGACTCTCCCATGAAAGAATACTACCACTGATAATCAAATTACTGTTACTTCTGACATGTAAAATTATGAGATTTGTTTCTATTCTGGGAGGATTTTGTTACACATTGCTCAGGTTAAAACTGTTCAGAGTCCTGCAATATATGCATCTGGTAGTCTAAGGTTAATTGGATGGACAATTAATCTTTGGCCATCTGTCAATGACACTGGATTCCTGCCAAAGAAGGGGGAGTAAACAAAATGGCCATTCATGTTTCTTCATTCTCCATGATGCTATTATTCTAAAAATAAATTTCCTCAAAATGTATAAATGAAAGCTATGAAGTCTACAGTCCTGATGAATTAAAATGTAAGGCAGAGGTCCAGGGGAATCTAGGCGAGTCAAGAACAAGAAGCTGCTAAAACACTAGAACACATTGTTTTTACTTTTTCTGGTCACATTAATAAAATCAACAACCCAAAGAAAAATGGAAGAGAAAATCAGATTAATTTAAACATAATCCTGGTTCTCCATGTACATTTATATAACAAAATGAACTTAGTAACCGATTTATACATAACAGTATACTAAACATTAAAAAGAAATGCAATTTATATGTAATTACAGAGGGTAAGGGGAGGCCGTAACCAATCAAAAAGCAATCACATGACAGTCTATGATCAAGGACCAGATTGTAGTGCAGATTCTATGAACTCAGATGTCATAGGTGAGCAGCTTCTTTATGAAATAAAATGACCAATTAAGTTAAGCAACTGTAGAATTAAACTGAATACTTTAGGCAGGGAAGACCCTAATATTTGTGGGATTGGAGAAAGAGTACAAATGGTCACACTTAGCTTGCATCTTGCTTCTCTTCTTTTCCTACCTCCAGGTTTTCCTGCATTCGACAAGCATCATGCATATGGGTATGGACACCCTCAACCTATAACTGTCTCAATCCCAGCCATCAGTTGTTCCTTGGTTGTATATTAAGCCTGTGTGCCCAATCTCCAGTGGAAGTTAGCTTTGGGGTTATTTGAGCAGAGAATTTTTGTACTAGACATAGTAAATTTATTCCATTCTTCTACAGCTGCAAAATGAAAATAATCTGGGAGCTCAAAGATAAATTTGCTTTCGCTTACTATGAGGAGGCAGTAGACACAGTGTTCATATGAGCTTATATTAGTTAAAGTGTCTTTTGCAAGTAAAGAGGTAAGGTCTGTTTTTGAAAACAAAAAGGAAAATTCAGTCATACATTCATGATACCAACAATGTCATAGTTGTAGTAAGAAATTGTTAACTCCCTAATGGATCTATACACTTTTCTCTTGTCCTCTCTCAAAGGGGAGCATTGCATTAAAAGGTTGAGAAGGATTTTTTTATATTATGTAAAAAAAATTTTTTAAACATCTTTATTGGAATATAATGGCTTTACAATGGTGTGTTAGTTTCTGGTTGATAGCAAACTGAATCAGCTATACATATACATACATCTTCATATCTCCTCCCTCTTGCATCTTGCTCCCACCCTCCCTATCCCACTCTTCTAGGTGGTCACAAAGCACCAAGCTGATCTACCTGTGCTACATGGCTACTTCCCAGTAGCTCTCAATTTTACATTTGATAGTATATATAAGTCCATGCCACTCTCTCCCTTCATCCCAACAACCATCCCCCCTTTCTCGGTCCTCAAGTCCATCCTCTACATCTGAATCTTTATTCATGTCCTGCCCCTAGGTTCTTCAGAACTTTTTTTTTTTTAGATTCCATATATATGTGTTTGCATACGGTATTTGTTTTTCTCATTCTGACATACTTCACTTTGTATGACAGATTCTAGGTCCATCCACCTCACTACCAATAATTCAATTTCATTTCTTTTTATGGCTGAATAATATTCCATTGTATATATGTGCCACATCTTCTTTATCCATTCATCTGTTGACGGACACTTAGGTTGATTCCATGTGCTGGCTATTGTAAATAGAGCTGCAATGCACATTGTGGCACGTGACTCTTTTTGAATTATGGTTCTCTCAGGATATATGTCCAGTAGTTGGATTGCTGAGTCGTATAGTGGTTCTATTTTCAGTTTTTTAAGGAACCTCCATACTGTTCTCCAAAGTGGCTGCATCAACTTATATTCCCACAAACAGTGCCAGAGGGTTCCCTTTTCTCCACACCCTCTTCAGCATCTACTGTTTGTACATTTTTTGATGATGGCCATTCTGCCTGGTGTGAGGTGATACCTCATTGTAATTTTGATTTGCATTTTTCTAAGGATTAGTGATGTTGAGCATTCTTTCATGTGTTTGTTGGCAAACTATATCTTCTTTGGAGAAATTGCTATTTGGGTCTTCTGCCCATTTTTGGATTGGTTTGTTTGCTTTTTGATATTGAGCTGTATGAGCTGCTTGTAAATTTTAGAGATTAATCCTTTGTCAGTTGCTCCAATTGCAAATATTTTCTCCCATTCTGAGGGTTGTCTTTTTGTCTTGTTTATGGTTTCCTTTCCTGTGCAAAAGCTTTTAAGTTTCATTAGCTCCCATTTGTTTATTTTTGGTTTTATTACTGTTTCTCTAGGAGGTGGGTCAAAAAGGATCTTGCTGTGATTTATGTCATAGAGTGTTCTGCCTATGTTTTCCTCTAAGAGTTTTATAGTGCCTGGCCTTATTGCAAATATTTTCTCCCATTCTGAGGGTTGTCTTTTTGTCTTGTTTATGGTTTCCTTTCCTGTGCAAAAGCTTTTAAGTTTCATTAGCTCCCATTTGTTTATTTTTGGTTTTATTGCTGTTTCTCTAGGAGGTGGGTCAAAAAGGATCTTGCTGTGATTTATGTCATAGAGTGTTCTGCCTATGTTTTCCTCTAAGAGTTTTATAGTGCCTGGCCTTACATTGAGGTCCTTAATCCATTTTGAGTTTATTTTTGTGTATGGTGTTAGGGAGTGTTCTAATTTCATTCTTTTACATGTAGCTGTCTGGTTTTCCCAGCACCACTTATTGAAGAGGCTGTCTTTTTTCCATTGTATATTCTTGCATCCTTTAACAAAAATAAGGTGACCATATGTGTGTGGGTTTATCTCTGGACTTTCTATCCTGTTCCACTGATCTATATTTCTTTTTTTGTTCCAGTACCATACTCACTTGATTGCTGTAGCTTTGTAATATAGTCTGAAGTCTGGAAGCCTGATTCCTCCAGCTCCATTTTTCTTTCTCCAGACTGCTTTCGCTGTTCGGGGTCTTTTGTGTTTCCATACAAATTGTGAAATTCTTTGTTCTAGTTCTGTGAAAAATGCCATTGGTAGTTTGATAGGGATTGCACTGAATCTGTAGATTGCTTTGGGTAGTAGAGCCATTTTCCGAGTGTTGATTCTTCCAATCCAAAAACATGCTATATCTCCACATCTTTTTATGTCATCTTTAATTTCTTTCATCAGTGTCATATTTTTCTGCATACAGGTCTTTTGTCTCCTTAGGTGAGTTTATTCCTAGGTGTTTTATTCTTTTTTTGGCAATGGTGAATGGGAGTGTTTCCTTAATTTCTCTTTCAGATTTATCATCATTAGTGTACAGGAATGAAAGAGATTTCTGTGTATTAATTTTTATCCTGCTACTTTACCAAATTCATTGATTAGCTCTAGTAGTTTTCTGGTAGCATCTTTAGGATTCTCTATGTACAGTATCATCTCATGTGGAAAGAGTAAACAGATTTACTTCTTCTTTTCCGATTTGGATTCTTTTTATTTCTTTATCTTCTCTGATTGCTGTGGCTAAATGTCCCAAACCTATGTTGAATAATAGTGGTGAGAGTGGACAACCTTGTCATGTTCCTGATCTTAGGGGAAATGATTTCAGGTTTTCACCATTGAGAATGATGTTGGCTGTGGTTTTGTCATATATGGCCTTTATTATGTTGAGGTAAGTCCCCTCTATGTCTACTTTCCAGAGGGTTTTTATCATAAATGGGTGTTAAACTATATCAAAAGCTTTTTCTGCATCTATTGAGATGATCATATGGTTTTTCACCTTCAGTTTGTTAAAACGGTTTATCACATTATTTGATTTTTTTATATGGAAGAATCCTTGCATTCCTGGGATAAATCCAACTTGATCATGGTGTATGATCCTTTTAATGTGCTGTTGCATTAAGTTTGCCAGTATTTTGTTGAGGATTTTTTTTTTTTTTTTTGCGGTACACGGGCCTCTCACCGCTGTGGCCTCTCCCATCACGGAGCACAGGCTCCAGACGCCCACGCCCAGGGACCATGGCCCACAGGCCCAGCCGCTCCTCCACACGTGGGACCCTCCCAGACCGGGGCACAAACCAGTGTCCCCTGCATCGGGAGGTGGACTCCCAACCACTGAGCCACCAGGGAAGCCCCTGTTGAGGATTTTTGAATCTATGTTCATCAGTGATATTGGCCTCAGGTTTTCTTTCTTTGTGACATCTTTGTCTGGTTTTGGTGCCATGGTGATGCTGGCCTCCTAAAATGAGTTTAGGAGTGTTCCTTCCTCTGCTATGTTTTGGAGGAGTTTGAAAAGAATAGTGTTAACTCTTCTCTAAATGTTTGATAAAATTTGTCTGCGAAGCCATCTGGTCCCGGGCTTTTGTTTGTTGGAAGATTTTTAATCACAGTCTCAATTTCAGTGCTTGTGATTGGTCTGTTTATATTTTCTATTTCTTCCTGATTCAGTCTTGGCAGGTTGTGCTTTTCTAAGAATTTGTCCATTTCTTCCAGGTTGTCCATTTTACTGGCATGTAGTTGCTTGTAGTAATTTCTCATGGTCTTTTCTATTTCTGCAGTGTCAGTTGTTACTTCTCCATTTTCATTTCTAATTCTATTGATTTGAGTCTTCTCCCATTTTATTGATGAATCTGGCTAATGGTTTATCAATTTTGTTTATGTTCTCAAAGAAACAGCTTTAATTTTATTGATCTTTGCTTTCATTTCCTTCATTTCTTTTTCATTTATTTCTGATCTGATCTTTATGATTTCTTTCCTTCTGCTAACTTTGAGGGTTTTTTGTTCTTCTTTCTCTAATTGCTTTAGGTGTAAGGTTAGGTTGTTTATTTGAGTTTTTTCTTGTTTCTTGAGATAGGTTTGTGTTGCTATAAACTTCCCTCTTAGAACTGCTTTTGCTGTATCCCATAGGTTTTGGATCATCTTGTTTTCATGATCATTTGTTTCTAGGTATTTGTTGATTTCCTCTTTGATTTCTTCAGTGATCTCTTGGTTATTAAGTAGTGTATTGTTTAGCCTCCATGTGTTTGTACATTTTACAGATATTTTCCTGTAATGGATATCTAGTCTCATAGCGTTGTTGTTGTAAGAGATACTTGATACAATTTCAATTTTCTTTAATTTAACAAGGCTTGATTTGTGACCCAAGGTATGACTTATCCTGGAGAATGTCCATGAACACTTGAGAGGAAAGTGTGTATTCTGTTTTCGGATGGAATGTCCTAAAAATACTAATTAAGTCCATCTTGTTTAACGTATCGTTTAAAGCTTGTGTTTCCTGATTAATTTTCATTTAGGATCATCAGTCCATTGTTGAAAGTGGGGTGTTAAATTCCCCTACTATGATTGTGTTACTGTTAACTTACTCTTTTATGGCTGATAGCATTTACCTTATGGATCAATGTGTTCCTATGTGGGGTGCATAAATATTTACAACTGTTGTATCTTCCTCTTGGATTGATCCCTTGATCATTATGTAGTGTCCTTCTTTGTCTCTTGTAATAGTCTTTCTTTTAAAGTCTATTTTGTCTAATATGAGAATTGCTATTCTAGCTTCCTTTTCATTTCCATTTGCATGGAATATGTTTTTCCATCCCGTCACTTTCAGTCTGTGTGTGTTCCTACGTCTGAAGTGGGTCTCTTGTAGACAGCATATATAAGGGTCTTGTTTTTGTATCCATTCAGCCAGTCTATGTCTTCTGGTTGGAGCATCTAATCCATTTACATTTAAGGTAGTTATTGATATGTATGTTCCTCTTACCATTTTCTTAATTGTTTCTGGTTTTTTACTGTAGGTCTTTCCCTTCTCTTGTGTTTCCTTTCTAGAGAAGTTCCTTTAGCATTTGTTGTAAAGCTGGTTTGGTGATGCTGAATTTTCTTAGCTTTTGCTTGGGTATAAAGTTTTAATTTCTCTGTTGAATCTGATGAGATCCTTGCTGGGTAGACTAATCTTGGTTGCAGGTTTTTCCCTTTCATCACTTTAAATATGTCCTGCCATTCCCTTCTGGCTTGCAGAGGTTCTGCTGAAAGATCAGCTGTTAGCCTTATGGGGATTCACTTTTATGTTTTTTGTTGTTTTTACTTTGCTGCTTTTAATATTTTTTCTTTGTATTTAGTTATTGAAATTTTGATTAATATGTGTCTTGGTGTGTTTCTCCTTGGACTACCCTGTATGGGACTCTCTGCACTTCTTGGACTTTAACTATTTCCTGTCCCATATTAGGGAAGTTTTCAACTATAAACTCTTCAAATATTTTCGCAGTCCCTTTCTTTTCTCTTCTTCTTCTGGACCCATATATTTTGAATGTTAGTGTGTTTAATGTTGTTTAAGACTGTCCTCAATCATTTCATTCTTTTTTTCTTTAGTCTGCTCTGCAGTAGTTATTTCTACTATTTTATCTTCCAGGTCACTTATCCATTCTTCTGCCTCAGTTATTCTGCTATTGATTCCTTCTAAAGAATTTTTAATTTCATTTATTGTATTGTTCATCATTGTTTCTTTGCTCTTTAATTCTTTTCGGTACTTGTTAAACGTTTCTTGTATTTTCTCCATTTCCAAGATTTTGGATCATCTCTACTATCATTATTCTGAATTCTTTTTCAGGTAAACTGCCTATTTCCTCTTCATTTGTTTGGTCTTGTGGGTTTTTACCTTGCTCCTGCTGTGCATTTCTTTGTCTTTTCATTTTGCTTAACTTACTGTGTTTGGCATCTCCTTTTCACAGGCTGCAGTTTCGTAGTTCCTGTTGTTTTTGGTGTCTGCCCCTATTGGCTAAGCTTGGTTAAGTGGGTTGTGTAGGCTTCCTGGTGGAGGGGACTAGTGCCAGTGTTCTGGTGGATGAGGCTGAATCTTGTCTTTCTGTTGGGCAGGACCGCGTCCGGTGGTGTGTTATATGGTGTCTGTGACATTATGATTTTAAGCAGTCTCTCTGCTAATGGATCGGATTGTGTTCCTGTCTTGCTAGTTGTTTGGGATAGGGTTTCCAGCACTGTAGCTTGCTGGTCGTTGAGTGGAGCTGGGTCTTAGCACTGATATGGAGGTATCTGGGAGAGTTTTCACCATTTAATATTATGTGGAACCAGGAGGTCTCTGGTAGACCAGTGTCCTGAGCTCAGCTCTATCATCTAAGGAGCACAGGCCTTACACCCAGTCAGAGCACCTAGACCCTTTCAGCCACGTGGCTCAGAAGAAAAGGGAGAAGGAAAAAGAAAGAGAGAAAGAAAAAAATAACATAAAATAAAGTTATTAAAATGAAAAAAATAATTATTAAAAATAAAAAAAGAAATAATATAAAAAGAAAAAGAAAGAAGTGAGCAACCAAACCAACAACCAAATCCATCAATGATAAAAAGCACTTAAAACTATACTAAAATAAACAGAAACAAACAAACAAAATAAAACAATAACAAAAGAAATTGACAGACAGAACCCTAAAAGAAATGGTAAAAGCAAATGTATACAGACAATATCACACAAAGAAGCATACACATACACACTCACAAAAGGAGCAAAAGGCTAAAAGATAAACATAAAACTGGAAACATATTAGATGCAGAAAGCAAACCCCAAGTCTACAGTTGCTCCCAAAGTCCACTGCCTCAATCTTGGGATGATTCACTGTCTATTCAGTTATTCCAGAGATGCAGGGTACATCAAGTTGATTGTGGAGATTTAATCCATTGCTCCTTAGGCTGCTGGGAGAAATTTCCCTTTCTCTTCTTTATTCACAATGCTCCTGGGGTTCAGCTTTGGATTTGGACCCACCTCTGTGTGTAGGTCACCTGAGGGGCAGCTTATTAGGTGGCTCTCACTCACTCAAGCCAGGGGAGGAAGAGGTATTGAATGTGGGGCGAGCCTGCAGTGGCAGAAGCTAGCATGACGTTGCAGTAGCCTGAGGCGTGTCATATGTTCTCCTGGGGAAATTGTCCCTGGATCACAGCACCCTGGAAGTGGCAGACTGCACAGACTCCCGGGAGGGGAGGTGTGGATAGTGACCTGTACTTGCACACAGGCTTCTTGGTGGCTGCCGCAGCAGCCTTAGCATCTCATGCCCATCTCTGGTGTCCGCGCTGATAGCCACAGCTCACTCCCATCTCTTGCGCTTGTTTAGGCAGTGCTCTGAATCCCCTCTCCTAGCGCACCCCAAAACAATGGTCTCTTGCCTCTTAGGTAGGTCCAGACTTTTTCCTGGACTCCCTCCTGACTAACTGCAGTGCACTATCTCCCTTCAGCCTGTGTTTACACAGCCAACCCCAGTCCTCTCACTGGGATCTGACCTCTGAAGCCCAATACTCTGCTCCCACCTGTCCCAGCGGGTGAGCAGACAATCCTCTCGGGCTTGTGTGTGCTGGTCAGCACTAATCCTCTGTGCAGGAATCTCTCCTCTTTGGCTTCTGTACCCCTGTTGCTGTGCTCTCCTCCATGGCCCTGAAGCTTCCCCCCTGCCACACCCTGTCTCCGCCAGTGAAAGGGCTTCCTAATGTGTGGAAACATTTCCTCCTTCACAGCTTCCTCCCAGAGGGGCAGGTACCGTCCATATTCTTTTGTCTCTGATTTTTCTTTTTTCTTTTATCCTACCCAGGTATGTGGGGAGTTTCTTGCTTTTTGGGAATTCTGAGGTTTTTTGCCAACGTTCATTAGCCGTTCTGTAGGAGTTGTTCCCCATGTAGATGTATTTCTGATGTATTTTGGGGGAGGAAGGTGATTTCCACGTGGAACGCCTCCACCATCTTGAAGGTCTCCCCAAGAAGGAATTTTTTAGATTCTTCGTAAGTGTCATCATTTCATTCTCTGAACACTTCAAAGCATAGGAATTCAAGAGAACTAGCACTCTTTCTTTAAAATGTGCGTTACAATGATAACACTTCCACTTCATATTACTGTTCCATTTTTATACACTACACATAAGGTATTTGGGCCCAAATAAGGTGCAGTTACGGAAGCGCTGAAATGGAGATGGCTTTGCCTCTTGAAGTTTTAAGAGCTTTCCTACCTAACTGCAATTTGCGAGGGAGAAGCAACTCTTTAGAGTGCTCTGTAGTGTCCTACATGGAATGCTTAGGCAATCAGGCAATCACTTACATCAGATCATTCAATGTTAAAGAGAAACACATAGGAGATAATTCTATTCCAAAAATGGTAGTAATAAAGAAATGGTGAAAGGAATGATTGTTCTTTTCATTAAATCCAAAATGTAAACACTTGAGCCTAAGCAAGACTTTTCTAACATAGACAGCAAATTAGAGTCAAAGCAAATGACATTTTCACGTGTATTTTGAAAATAATATTTCATTTGTTCTATTGTGTTCCCAAACTAGGATGTTATATTTAGAAAAATTAACTGTGGAAAATGGAAAATCTGATTCCTGAGAGAAAGCAACAATAACAGTAGTGCTATAACTATCTAGTTCCCATGAAGAAATAGCTTTAAAATCTGGCACAAGGTATCTTGATAGATATTAATATTGCCTAAAACTACAACAATGTATTGTAATTTTATCAGTACTCAATATGTTGATCTTAAATATACAATCGACGAAATAAAATTAGTTGTCTCAATTCATTATCTTCATATACAACTTTTTGTACATGAATCTGAAATATGGTCAAGTTAAATAACACATTTTCAGAAATCAGATGAGAAATTTTCTCAGTGCCATGAAATACATGTCAATCCATCAAGACATAGTCATGATAGTGTGTAATGTCTAGTATCATCATAATCCTTAGACTAAATCTGAGCAGCAATCAAAGGAAAGAATGAAGCAGTATGTGTTTTGGTTTTAATTGAGACTCACAATGAGTAACAAGTAGGGCAGGTGAATCACAAAGGTAAACCCCTTAAATTTGAGGCAGTTATTTTAAGACTAAAAAACTTTCTCTTCAAGTACCTGGGAACAATTAGGTCCTGAGAGACTATTTCAAATGTCTACAGAGTTGAAAAATGCACAAATTTCTGTTTTATTATTTTACAATGGAAAATAATGTCATAGGATGAGGAAACACTTAAACTCAGAATGATAAGCACATTTTCTCCTCTGCCATCCAATGCTATGGGAAGCCAAATCGAAATCAGAAACCACTTTATTGATTTACCACAAGAACTAATGGTCTCAAGACAGAGAAATACTCAAAGGTCCATCACATCAGCACTTCCTCTTCATGAGCTAGACGTGTACAAGAGCATGAGAGTGGCTTGGTGAACATGGAAACAAAACAAGAGAATGGGGTCAATCAAGCTTAATGTGCCTGCCTGAGAAAGCTAGAAGCCACCCTTGCTATTGTGATGAGTTTCCTCTCAAAAATGGAAACAGACATCCTCTTGGCTATAGAACTATATGGTTATTTCTACTCCAAAGATGGACTTTCCATATGAAACAGAGATGTTTGGGGATGATGACTAATGTACACTTGTTTTTGCATTGTATTTGAATCACTGTGATCAGCACCTTCCCCAGTGATGTTCCTTTTATTTCTGCTTTAATGGCTGATTAAGTCTTTTTTCTGAATGACACAAGATTATTTACGTAGTTTAATGCAATTCATTCAAGTACTACTGTTAAATATTAGCTTTGTAGATATTCTATTTCCTACAGATGAATTTCAAAATGCATATTATATGTATATGTGTGTGTATATATACCCATTATATGTTATATATATATATATAATATAATATATAAATTGCATATATATAAATAAACTTATTTATTTATTTCTTTGTAGCAGTTTATGTTTCAATGACAATGCATATTCTAACTTTCCAAATTCTTAAGGAGTATATTGGTGTAGTCCTTAATATTGTCAAACATTGTTTTCCCTTTATGAATGATTGGACAATGCTGAAAGGGTTTATGTAACTTATTTAAGATGTGTGCAGTGTGCAGGGATACTTGGATTCAAAACCAGCTGCTTCTTACTCTTAAGCCAAAATTCTTGCTGCTATATTAAACAAGTTGGTGGTTTTTATGTAATCTTCTTCGGTTAGGCTTGCTAATTTTTTGGGTCATTAACAATTGCATTGAGTAATGATCTTCATCTTCAATATTAAGGAAAAATGTTCTGTGTAGTTACCATGGCATTTCTTTGGTCTTTATAGCAAAATATTTAGATAACACTTGCTGGTATGTAACCACCTCTTCCTTATTTCTCATTGTCTCCTCAACAGTCTAAGTGGAATTCCATCCATTCAAATACAATGAAACTTGTTTTATCAAAGTTATCAATTACTCTAGGTTAGCAAATTCAGTGTTCGTTTCTTTGATTTGTTTTAATATATTCAGAAATATTAAATACTTTCTTTTATAACATCTTTATTAGAGTATAATTGCTGTAAAATATTGTGTTAGTTTCTGCTGTATAACAAAATGAAACAACTATATGTATACAAATATCCCCATATTCCCTCCGTCTTGCACCTCCCTCCTACCCTCCCTCTCATATCCCTTTAGGTAGTCACAAAGCACCGAGCTGGTCTCCCTGTGCAATGCTGCTGCTTCCCACTAGCCACCTATTTTACATTAGGTAGTGTATATTTGTCAATGCTGCTCTCTCACTTCGTCCCAGCTTCCCCTTCCCCCAATCCCCAGTGTCCTCAAGTCCATTCTCTACATCTTCTTTATTCCTGTCCTGTCCCTAGGTTCATTAGAATGATTTTTGTTTTTTTAGATTCCATATATATGTGTTAGCATATGGTATTTGTTTTTCTCTTTCTGACTTACTTCATTCTATATGACAGACACCTCACTACAAAAAACTCAATTTCGTATCTTTTTATGGTTGAGTAATATTCCATTGTACATATGTGCCACACCTCCTTGATCCATTCATCTGCCAATGGACGCTAAGGTGCTTTCATGGTCTGGCTATTGTAAATACTGCTGCAATGAACATTGTGGTATATGTTTCTTTCTGAAATATGGTTTTCTCAGGGTATATGTCCAGTAGTGGGATTTCTGTTTCACATGGTAGTTCTATTTGTAGTTTATTAAGGAACCTCCATACAGTCCTCCATAGTGGCTGTATCAATTTATATCCCCACCAACAGTGCAAGAGGGTTCCCTTTTCTCCACACCCTCTCCAGCATTTATTGTTTGTAGATTTTTCAGATGATGCCCATTCTGACCGGTGTAGGTGATACCTCATTGTGGTTTTAATCTGCATTTCTCTAATGATTAGTGATGTTGAGCATCCTTTCATGTGGTTGTTGGCAAACTGTATATCTTCTTTGGAGAAATGTCTATTTAGGTCTTCGGCCCATTATTGGATTGAGTTGTTTCTTTTTTTGATATTGAGCTGCATGTGCTGCTTGTATATTTTGGAGATTAAGCCTTTGTCAGTTGCTTCATTTGCAAATATTCTCTCCCATTCTGAGGGTTGTCTTTTGGTCTTGTTTATGGTTTCCTTTGCTGTGCAAAAACTTTTAAGTTTCACTAATCCTATTTGTTTATTTTTGTTTTTATTTCCATCACTGTAGGGGGTGGGTCAAAAAGGGTCTTGCTGTGATTTATGTCACAGAGTGTTCTGCCTATGTTTCCATCTAAGGGTTTTTTAGTGCCTGGCCTTACATTTAGGTCTTCAACCCATTTTGAGCTTATTTTTGTGTATGGTATTAGGGAGTGTTCTAATTTAATTCTTTTACATGTAGCTGCCCATTTTCCCCAGCACCACTTATTGAAGAGGCTGTCTTTTCTCCATTGTATATTCTTGCCTCCTTTATCAAAAATAAGGTGACCATATGTGCATGGGTTTATCTCTGAGCTTTCTATCCTATTCCATTGATCTATATTTCTGTTTATGTGCCAGTACCATACTGTCTTATTTATTGTAGCTTTGCAGTATATTTTAAAGTTAGGGAACCTGATTCCTCCAGCTCGGTTTTTCTTTCTCAAGATTGCTTTGGCTATTCAGGGTCTTTTGTGTTTCCATACAAATTGTATAATGTTAGGTTCTAGTTCTGAGAAAAATGCCATTGGTTGTTTGATAGGGATTGCATTGAATCTGTAGATTGCTTTGGGTAGTATAGTCATTTTTCACAACGTTGATTCTTCCAGTCCAAGAACGTGGTGTATCTCTCCCTATGTTTGTATCATCATTAATTTCTTTCATCAGTGTCTTATAGTTTTCTGCATACAGGTCTTTTGCTTCCTTAGGTAGGTTTATTCCTAGGTATTTTATTCTTTTTGTTGCAATGGTGAACGGGATTGTTTCCGTAATTTCTGTTTCTGATTGTTCATTGTTAGTGTATAGGAATACAAAAGATTTCTGTGCATTAATTTTGTATCCTGCTACTTTACCGAATTAATTGATTAACTATGGTAGTTTTCTGGTAGCATATTTAGGATTCTCTATGTATAGTATCATGTCATCTCCAAACAGTGACAGTTTTACTTCCTAATTTCTGATTTGGATTCCTATTATTTCTTTCTCTTCTCTGATTTCTGTGGCTAAAACTTCCAAAACTATGCTGAATAACAGTGATGAGAGTGGGCAACCTTGGGTTTTTCCTGATCATAGAGGAAATGGTTTCAGTTTTTCACCACTGAGAACAATGTTGGCTGTGGGTGTGTCATATATGGCCTTTATTAGGTTGAGGTAGGTTCCCTCTATGCCTATTTACTGGAGAGTGTTTATCATGGCTGTTGAATTTTGTTGAAAGCTTTTTCTGCATCTATTGAGATTATCATATGATTTTTATCCTTCAATTTGTTAATATGGTGTATCATATTGATTGATTTGCATATATTGAAGAATCCTTCCATTCCTGGGATAAACCCCACTTGATCATGGTGTATGACCCTTTTAATGTGCTGTTGGATTCTGTGTGCTAGTATTTCACTGAGGATTTTGCATCTGTGTTTATCAGTGATATTGGCCTATAGTTTTCTTTTTTTGTGACATCTTTGTCTGGTTTTGGGATCAGGCTGATGTTGGCCTTGTAGAATGAGTTTGGGAGTGTTACTCCATCTGATATATTTTGGAAGAGTTTGAGAAGGATAGGTGTTAGCTCTTCTCTAAATGTTTGATAGAATTCACCTGTGAAGCCATCTGGTCCTGGGCTTTTGTTTGTTGCAAAGTTTTTAATCACACTTTCAATTTCAGTGCTTGTGATTGGTCTGTTCATATTTTCTATTTCTTCCTGGTTCAGTCTTGGAAGGTTGTAATTTTCTAAGAATTTGTCCATTTCTTCCAGGTTTTCCATTTTATTGGCATATAGTTGCTTGTAGTATCCTGCTACTTTACCGAATTAATTGATTAACTATGGTAGTTTTCTGGTAGCATATTTAGGATTCTCTATGTATAGTATCATGTCATCTCCAAACAGTGACAGTTTTACTTCCTAATTTCTGATTTGGATTCCTATTATTTCTTTCTCTTCTCTGATTTCTGTGGCTAAAACTTCCAAAACTATGCTGAATAACAGTGATGAGAGTGGGCAACCTTGGGTTTTTCCTGATCATAGAGGAAATGGTTTCAGTTTTTCACCACTGAGAACAATGTTGGCTGTGGGTGTGTCATATATGGCCTTTATTAGGTTGAGGTAGGTTCCCTCTATGCCTATTTACTGGAGAGTGTTTATCATGGCTGTTGAATTTTGTTGAAAGCTTTTTCTGCATCTATTGAGATTATCATATGATTTTTATCCTTCAATTTGTTAATATGGTGTATCATATTGATTGATTTGCATATATTGAAGAATCCTTCCATTCCTGGGATAAACCCCACTTGATCATGGTGTATGACCCTTTTAATGTGCTGTTGGATTCTGTGTGCTAGTATTTCACTGAGGATTTTGCATCTGTGTTTATCAGTGATATTGGCCTATAGTTTTCTTTTTTTGTGACATCTTTGTCTGGTTTTGGGATCAGGCTGATGTTGGCCTTGTAGAATGAGTTTGGGAGTGTTACTCCATCTGATATATTTTGGAAGAGTTTGAGAAGGATAGGTGTTAGCTCTTCTCTAAATGTTTGATAGAATTCACCTGTGAAGCCATCTGGTCCTGGGCTTTTGTTTGTTGCAAAGTTTTTAATCACACTTTCAATTTCAGTGCTTGTGATTGGTCTGTTCATATTTTCTATTTCTTCCTGGTTCAGTCTTGGAAGGTTGTAATTTTCTAAGAATTTGTCCATTTCTTCCAGGTTTTCCATTTTATTGGCATATAGTTGCTTGTAGTAATCTCTCATGTTCCTTTGTATTTCGGCATTGTCAGTTGCTACTTCTACTGTTTCATTTCTAAATCTGTTGATTTTAATCCTTTTCCTTTTTTTTTTGATGAGTCTGGCTAATGGCTTATCAATATTGTTTATCTTCTCAAAGAAGCAGCTCTTAGTTTTGTTGATCTTTGCTATTGTTTACTTCATTTCTTTTTCATTTATTTCTGATCTGATCTTTATGATTTCTTTCCTTCTGCTGACTTAGGGGTTTTTTTGTACTTCTTTCTCTAATTGCTTTCTCTAAAGCAAGATGTTTCTTGTTTCTTGAGGTAGGATTGTATTGCTATAGATTTCCCTCTTAGAACTGCTTTTCTGCATCCCATAAGTTTTGGCTCGTCGTGTTTTCATGGTCATTTGTTTCTAGGTTATTTTTGATTTCCTCTTTGATTTCTTCAGTGACCTCTTTGTTATTCAGTAGCATATTGTTTAGCCTCCATGTGTTTGTATTTTTTACAGTTTCTTTCCTGTAATTGATATCTTGTCCCATAGCATTGTGGTTGGAAATAATACTTTATCTGATTTCAGTTTTCTTAAATTTACTGAGGCTTGATTTGTGGCCCAATATATGGTCTATCTTGTTGAATGTTCCACGAACATGTGAGGAGAAAGTGTATTCTGTTGCTTTTGGATGGAATGTCGTATAAACATCAATTAAGTCTATCTGGTCTAATGTATCATTTAAAGCTTGTATTTCCCTATCTGTTTTCATTTTGGATGATTGTCCATTGGTGATAAATGGGGTGTTAAAGTCCCCTACAAGACTGTGTTACTGTCAACTTCCCCTTTTATGACTGTTAGCATTTGCCTTATGTGTTGAGATGTTCCTATGTTGGGTGCATAAATATATACAGTTGTTCTATCTTCTTCTTGGATTGATCCCTGGATCATTATGTAGAGTCCTTCTTTTTCTCTTGTAATAATTTTTATTTTAAAGTGTATTTTGTCTAATATGAGTATTGGTACTCCTCACTTTCAGTCTGCATGTGACCCTAGGTCTGAAGTGGGTCTCCTGTAGACAGCATATACATAGGTCCTATTTTTGTATACATTCCACTGGTCTGTGTCTTTTGGCTGGATCATTTAATCCATTTACATTTAAGGTAATTATCAGTATGTATGTTTCTATTACCCATTTCTTAATTTTGGGGTTTTGCCTTTGTACATCTTTTCCTTCTCTTGTTTTTCCTGCCTAGAGAAGTTCCTTTAGCATTTGTTGTAAAGCTGGTTTAGTGGTGCTGAATTCTCTTAGCTTTTGCTTGAGTATAAAGTTTTAATTTATCCATCGAATCTGATGAGATTCTTGCTGGGTAGAGTAATCTTGATTGTAGTTTTTTCCCTTTCATCTCTGTAAATATGTTCTGTCACTCTCGTCTGGCTTGCAGAGTTTCTGCTGAAAGATCAGCTGTTAACCTTATGGGGATTCCTTTGTATGTTATTTGTTGTTTTTACCTTGCTGCTTTTTATATTTTTTCTTTGTATTTACTTTTTGATAGTTTGATTAATATATGTGATGGCATGTTCCTCCTTGGATTTAACCTGTATGGGGCTCTGTGCTTCCTGGACTTTATTGACTATTTCCTTTCCCATGTTTTGGAAGTTTTCTACTATAATCTCTTTAAACATTTTCTCAGTCCCTTTCTTTTTCTCTTCATCTTCTGGGGCCCCTGTAATATGAATGTTGGTGCATTTAATATTGTTCCAGTGGTCTCTGAGACTGTCCTTGATTCTTTTCATTCTTTTTTCTTTATTCTGCTCTGTGGTAGTTATTTCCACTATTCTATCTTCCAGGTCACTTATCTGTTCTTCTGCCTCAGTTATTCTGCTATTGATTCCTTCTAGAGTATTTTTAATTTCATTTTTTGTGTTGTTCATCATTTTTTTTTTCTCTTCAGTTCTTCCAGGTCCTTGTTAAACGTTTTTTGTATTTTATCCATTCTATTTCCAAGATTTTGGATCAGCTTTGCTATCATTACTCTGAATTCTTTTTTCAGGTAGATTGCCCATTTTGTCTTCATTTGTTTGTTCTGGTGAGCTTTTACCTTGTTCTTTCATCTGCTGCATATTTCTTGGTCTTCTCATTTTGTTTAACTACTGTGTTTGGGATCTCCTTTTTGTAGGCTGCAGGTTCATAGTTCCTTTTGTTTTTGGTGTTTGCCTCCAGTGGGTGAGGTTGTTTTATTAGCTTGTGTAGGCTTCCTGGTAGAGGGATTGGTGCCTGTGATCTGGTTGATGGGGCTGGACCTTGTCTTTCTGGTTGGTAGAGCTGTGTCCAGTGGTTTGTTTTGTGGTGTCTGTGAACTTAGTATGATTTTAGACAGTCTGTCTGCTAATGAGTGGGGTTGTGTTCCTGTCGTGCTAGTGTTTTGGCATGGGACGTCAAGCACTGGAGTTTGTTGGCCATTGGGTGGAGCTGTGTCTTAGTGTCTAGATGGAGATCACTGGGAAATGTCTCCCCATTTGATATTATGTTGGATTGGGAGGTCTCTGGTGGTCCAATATCTTGGATTTGACACTCTCATCTTGGACGTTCAGGCCTGACACCTGGCTGTAGTACCAAGACCCTGCCAGCCACAGGGCTTGGAAATAAAGGAAGAAAAAAAAAAGAAAAAAGAAAACAAACAAAGAAAAACAAACAAAAAATGAACAGTCAGAACCTAGGACAAATGGTAAGAGCAAACATAAACAGACAAAATCACATAAAGAAACATACACATACACACTCACAAAAAGAGGAAAAAAAACTTAAAATGATAAAATAGTAAAAAATAATAATAAAATTTTTAAAATAAAAAATGAAAAAGGAATAAAGCAACCAAACCAATAAACAAATCCACCAATGATAACAAGCACTAAAAACTAAAGGAACAAACATAAAAACCAGAAACAAATCAGATGCAGAAAGCAAACCCCCAAGTCTAGAGTTGCTCCCAAAGTCCACTGCCTCAATTTTAGGAATATTTCTTGTTTTTTCAAGTATTCCACAGACACAACAGCGTTCATCAATTTGATTGTGGGGATTTAATCTGATGCTCCTGAGCCTGCTGGGAGAAATTTCTCTTTCTCTTTTTCGTTCGCCCAGCTCCTGGGGTTCAGCTTTGGTTTTGGCCCCCCCTCTGTGTGTAGGGAACTCTCAAGCATCTGATCCCTGCCCAGACAATAGGAGGTTAAAATAGAGGTTTATTAGGGCTCTCTTGCTCACTCAGGCTAGGGAGAGGGAGAGGTAAAGTAGTCATAATTAGAATGTGGGTCAAGCCTGCGATGGCTGAGGCTGGCATGACATTAAAACAGCCTGAGGTGTTCCATGTGTTCTCCCGGGGAAGTTGTCCCTGGATATCAGGACCCTGGCAGTGGTGTGTTGCACCTGCACTCACACATAGGAATCTTGGTGACAGCAGCAGCAGCATTAATGGTTCATGTCCGCCTCTGGGGTCCAAGCTGATAGCCGCAGCTTGTGCCCATCTCTGGAGCTTTCTTAGGTGGCGTTCTGCCATCTGTGGGCACATGGAGCAGGGATGCCCTCTCCTCGTGCACCCTGAAACAATGGTCTGTTTCCTCTTAGGCAGGTCCAGACTATTTCCCTGACTCCCTCCAGGCTAGTTGTGGTGCACTAGCCCCCTTCAGGCTGTCTTCATGCAGTCAACTCCAGTCCTCTCCCTGGGGTCTGACCTCTGAAACCCGAGCCTCAGCTCCCAACCCACACCCACCCCAGCGGGTTAGCAGACAAGTGTCTCAGATTAGTGAGTGCTGGTCAGCACCAATCCTCTGTGCGGGAATCTCTCAGCCTTGCCCTCTGCATCCCTGTTGCTGTGCTCTCCTCTGTGGCTCTGAAGCTTCCCCGCTCCTCACCCCCCCATCTCCACCAGTGAAGGGGCTTCCTAGTGTGTGGAAACTTTTCCTCCTTCTCAACTCCCTCCCAGAGGTGCAGGACTTGCCCCTATTCTTTTGTCTCTGTTTTTCCTTTTTTATTTTCCTATGCCCAGGTACGTGGGGATTTTCTTGCCTTTTGGGAAGTCTGAGGTCTTCTGACAGCATTCAATATGTGTTCTGTAGGAGTTGTTCCACATGTAGATGTATTTTTGATGTATTTGTGGGGAGGAAGGTGATCTCCGCATATTACTCCTCTGCCATCTTGAAGGTCTCCCTAAATACTTTCTTTATTAAATAATTTCTGCTTTTGGGAGACTACAACTCCATAGTCTCTTGGTTTCTTCTATTTTACCACCAGCTCTTTCTCATTCTTCTCTTGCAGTAGTTTCCCCTTCGCTTATCCTTTTAATGTTTTAATGTTCCAGGCTCAGTCCTCTGTTTTCATCTCAACTCCTGCATTCTCTCTCTAGGTGACTTCACTCAGTCTCATGAATTTATACATCAGTCTCATTAATTTATAAATCATTTATATGCACACACTTGTTTTTCTCACTCTGCCTTCTCCCCAGTGTATTCAATAGCCAGCTGTCTATCCAGCATCTTACACTTGATACATACAAAATGGACTTTTTAGCTTGCTTCCATAGCCATCATATTGAAAACCTCACTCTTGCATCTCCCTTAGTCATTTTCATTTCACTACATGGTGTCATCATTCATATAATTGCTCAAGTCACATAATTAGAAGTCATCAATGATACCATTCTCTCTCCATTACAGCCAATCCAGCAGTATATCAACTAACTCCATGTTCATAATATATTCTGAATCAAAACATTTCCTTGTATTTCCACTACTCCCCACTCACTTCTCTACATACCTAGTACCACCAGAATGGCCCAATCAGCCATTATCTCTAGCTTAGATTGTTGCAATAGCCTTTTAACTGTCCTCTCTGCTTCAACACTTAACCCCTTCACTCCAATTCTCCACCCAGCATCTAGGATGACTTTTAAGAATGTAAAGCAGATCATTTTTTATTTCTCCTTAATCTTCTCTATTTCCCTCCATTCTCCCTTTTATCACATTTAATATTAAATATGAATGTTTTATCCTTATCTAAAAGATTCTAAAATATCAAATTCTATCTGACTCCTGTTCACCTCTTATAAGAACACTTGTGATTACATTGGGCCTGCCCATATAATTCAAGATAATCTTCACATCTCATGATTCTCTATTTAATCACATCACAGTTTCTGGGGGTTAGGATATGAATATCTTTGAGGGACCATATTCATCTTACCACAAATCACTACCTTCATCTCTGAGAAAGGGATTTCCCCATTCAATTTTGCACTTCTTCATGTTGCTCAACACATACTAACCATACTCCTTTGTTTATATTCTGGTCACACTCATTCCCCACTGTGTCTTTGTAGTGTTCAATTTTCAATTATTCTTTGTTACTTCTCATCATTCAGTTCTCAGGTAAAATGTTCCTTCTTTGGGAAAACTTCTTTGACTGTCTAAAATTTCCTGGGAATCTAGAAGAGATATTGCCTCTAGTCATTCTCTACTATTACTCTACTTTCTTTACTATATAACACATACCATTCTAAAAGTATTGGATTTTTTTTTTTTTTTTTTTTTTTTTTTTTTTGTGGTATGCAGGCCTCTCACTGTTGTGACCTCTCCCGTTGCAGAGCACAGGTTCAGTGGCCATGGCTCATGTGCCTAGCAACTCCATGGCTTGTGGGATCTTCCTGGACCAGGGCATGAACCCGTGTCCCCTGCATCGGCAGGTGGGCTCTCAACAACTGCGCTACCAGGGAAGCCCTGGATGTGTTTATTATTAAAGTTTACTCTTTATCTGCATTATCAGACAGCTGGGACTTTCCTGTCTAGTTCATGTCACTGTATCCTTAATTCCTGGAAATTTTCCTGTAATCATTGTAAATGTTTAGCAAATATGTCTAAATAAAGTAAATAAATAAATGAATAAACAGTACCCCAAAATGGATGCATTGGGTGTACTTAAAGTGTCATTTGATGTTCACCAGGTACATTCTGTGAACTTTTTCTTAATTTTTTTTTTCACACTGTTTCCCTATTTGGAAAGCACTCCATCACCCTCTGCAACTATTCAGATCCTGCCCATTCTTGATGGTCCAATAAATTAACTCCCAAACATCTATCCTTCCATTAGAAACTTCTGTGACCAATCACATTTATCTGCCTCTGAAATGCTAGGAAACAATGCTAACACTCCTTTAGTATTATTAACTGGAATCATCACTAACTGATCGTTCATTCAGCAAATATTGACAAGCCATCTAATGTGTAAGATAATAATTAATAACTAGGTCCCTCTTTAGATTCTAAATTTCCCTAAGGAAACGATTATGTCTTGTTACTGACTGTCTACTTTTGCATTAATGTTACAAACAGAAGCAATACTCAGAATAAAGCAACCCAATGGATAATTTAATGAAGTGAGTGTATTGATATCACTCAGAATAAGAATTTATTAAATGGTTTATAATTTATTGGTTGAACATGAAGACACTCCAATGAGAACTTGAAAACATTATATTTATAAGAGTCTCTGAATATCAGTTGAAAGAAAATAGGTTTTCTTTTTCCCTGTAGCAAACATGTCATTGTTAATTTTTTTTCAAAAAAATAAAATAAAATTATGGCAATAATGCAGAAATAAAATACACACTTTCTAATTTTTATTCTACTCATTAATTTATGAGGAAACCAGGCAGATATCATAACTGGTCAAAAGATAATGCAAAAAACAGATACACTTATAAATCAATAGTAATGAATGATTGTGTAAATGGAGGAAACACTGGAAAGGGAGTTTGGGAAGAGTCAATTAAATCTCTACCAGATAAGACAGAATTTGCATGTCTATGGATAATAATTATTTTTGCATTACTATAATATATTAGCCTTCACCTCTTGAAGAAAGCAGTATAAGAGAATCTGTGAATATATTTTTAAAGCACCACATTACTTGAATGTGAGAGCCTTTTATTTTAATTGAAGTTTTTAGTCAATTTAGTTAAAGATGTTTTATTTGATCATAATTTCTCATCTTAATTATTTCTGGTTTACTTGTTTCTCTGTTCTCTTCTACCTGGTTATATTTTCTCCAGTCTTTTGCTATGAGGACAAGGTATGCTTCTTTAATTTCCTCTTGTAATTTGTATGCTGTGTAACCTATTTTAAATTTTACCATGGTAACTTTAACTTTATTACCTGATCATTTCATTTTGCAATCATTGCATCAAAACTAATATATGACCTTTTCACTCTGTTCAATATAAAATAATAAGAACTATTTATATTTTGTCCCATTTCTGCTTTTCTCATTTCCCCATTATTGTTTTTCTAAAGCATTTTTTTCTGATTTTGTTTTTTTTTTTTTTTTTTGCGGTACGTGCTCCTCTCACTGTTGTGGCCTCTCCCGTTGTGGAGCACAGGTTCTGGATGCACAGGCTCAGGGGCCATGGCTCATGGGCCTAGCAACTCCATGGTTTGTGGGATCTTCCTGGACTGGGGCACGAACCCACATCCCCTGCAATGGCAGGCAGACTCTCAACCACTGCACTGCCAGGGAAGCCCTGAATATATGATTTTTGTTTGAATTTGGACTATCATCTCTATCAAAATTTTACTGAATATTTTCATGGGCTAAATTCATTTCCTTTTCACTCACTAAATTGTAAACATTTATTTAGTTCTATTATTTTCCAAAATCAGAATAGATTAATTTGTTTACAATTTCCTCAAAAAAAATGTTATTAGATTCTGTTCCAATACACACCAGGCAGTACACTATAAGGATTGTCAATAAGTAAATTTATTGGTACATTTTTTTTTGCCCTCATATTTGGTAAAATTTTTGTATTTTCTTTATACTTCACTTTAATAAGGTAGGAATGAAGCTATTTCAGGGAGAAAGCCCACCTTTCCACTTCCCCTACTGGAATGAGCATTTGCTGGATGTACCAGCACATTATCTCCTTAGTGTACTTCTTTTCAAAGTAGTTAAAACCAAGGGGACTGAAGAGTCAAAGGAAATGATCCATGTCAGGTGCTGCAAAATTATGTCAATAGCTGTTATTTATTTTTATTTCACTGGATTCCTGATTTCAATTGAAATGCATTTGGTCTCTGAGGTCTTTCAATCTGATTCTATGAGCTTTATACCTAGATGAATAACTTC
Organism: Neophocaena asiaeorientalis asiaeorientalis; assembly: GCF_003031525.2. Taxonomy (NCBI): domain Eukaryota; kingdom Metazoa; phylum Chordata; class Mammalia; order Artiodactyla; family Phocoenidae; genus Neophocaena; species Neophocaena asiaeorientalis. Next base: position 2,416,919 of record NW_020174653.1, read on the forward strand.
ATGTTTCAGAAATTATGAAAGCTAAAAAAACATTAAAACTCAGGGCAACATGGTGACAGACATCTATCCTCAATTGTACTAATACCTTAGGATGCACTCAATTTTTCTTCCATTTTAATTTAATTTCACTTGGATAAGAGAGGACCAGAAATCTGCATTATCCTACTCACTTTTTATGATTTTCTCAAGCTGTTGAATCTTGGTTTCAAGATGCATTTAAACAAAGCAGAAGGGATGATTACATCCCTTCTTAAATGTGTGCTTCCATGAAAACTTGGCCTTATTTTGCTACACAATTATATGACACATTATGTTGTAGCAGCAACTCATTTTTTCTTACCTTGGTCACAGGCTGCTCAAAATCATTTTCCATTTATTTCTTATATTCATCAACACCTCATCTAGTTTTTTTGATTTTTTGGCAATCTTGAGAAAGATAAATGGAACTGGAGGAATCAGGCTCCCTGACTTCAGACTATACTACAAAGCTACAGTAATCAAGACACTATGGTACTGGCACAAAAACAGAAATATAAATCAATGGAACAGGATAGAAAGCCCAGAGATAAACTCATGCACATATGATCACCTTATCTTTGATAAAGGAGGCAAGAATATATAATGGAGAAAAGACAGTCTCTTCAATAAGTGGTGGTGGGAAAACTGGACAGCTACATGCAAAGGAATGAAATTAGAACACTCCCTAAAACCATACACAAAAATAAACTCAAAATGGATTAAAGACCTAAATGTAAGGCCAGACACTATCAAACTCTTAGAGGAAAACATAGGCAGAACACTCCATGAAATAAATCATCTAATTTTTATATTCATAGCATCACTGAGATATAGGTTAGTATGCTGATGTAACCCATGATTTTACATCAAAACATATATCTAATCACCTCATATTTAGTTCAAAAAATGAATGTCATTTGCCTTAGGTGATATCCTACTGGTTTGCCCTTATTCTCAGTCTGCAGAGAATGGATATCATGGAGAATTAATATGCTGTAATGGCTTCCAGCTTCCAGCTCCTTTTTTGCCCCAATGTTTTTTTATTTTATTAGTGCAATAATAGCATTCATGGTTTTATATATCATTAGATTATAACTGAACATCAGCAGTATTGCCAGCTTGATACTTAAGCTTACTTTTTCTATTATTTTTAACAAAGAGTTTCAGTCTAGATTAATATTTTTGATAATTGACGAAGTATTATAAGTAGTTCTCTATAAGCAAAAAATACTAAAGATAGTCATGTATAGTTGGGTAAGCAGATCTATCTAATTCCTTAAAGATTTATTTATTTATTTATTTGGCTCTGTCAGCAGCACACAGGATCCTTTGTTGCAGCGTGCAGGCTTATCTCTAGTTGTGGTGTGCAGGTTTTAGAGCACATGGGCTTACTTGCCCACTGCATGTGGGATCTTAGTTCCCCAACTAGATATCAAACCCGTGTGCCCTGCATCGGAAGACAGATTATTAACCACTGGACCACCAGGGAAGTCTCATAATTCCTTAAAGATTAGCATATCTAAAACATAGTCCATTGTTTTTATGACAAATTTCTTCCAGTGATTCTGCCTCCCAGTAACTAAGGCTAAAAAGGAAGCCATGATTTACCCTAGATTTCTGTTTTGCTTTTACTCCCACTCCTATGGAGGTCTGAAGCAATCTTTAAATTCTCCAGTCTCCTCCAATCCAACTGAATTAACTATAGCCCTGGCCCTGATCTGGCCTTCAGTATTGTCTTTTCTAATTTGATGCAGCGGGAAGTTAGATAGCCTAGAGAAAGAATGTTAAATGAGAAGAAAGTGAGTCCCAAGATGAAGACCTGAGAAATGCCAATATTGAGAAGCCAGGTAGGAAATCTGACCACCCAACATGGTTTGAGAGAGAGGCCATGGAAGATGAGAACTTTAAAAGCACCAATTAAACTTAGTAACAATTAAAAAGCAATTTCATTGCTGTGGCATGAACAAAAGCCTGATTTAAATACAATGAGAATAAGAGAAGTAGAGTATGTTAAGTTTCCTTTGTTTTTTTTGCTTAAGACATTCTACTAAAGGGCAAGAGAACTGTGAGATGTGTACCTGGAAAGGCATGTGGATTCAGAAGTTTTTCTTGTTGTGGTTGCCATTGTTGCTAAAATGGGCACTATTAATACGTGCCAAGGAGATAGAGAAGTTGAAGATTCAGATCACAGAGTGGGTATACTGATGGTTTGGAATTCCTGAAAAAGCAGAAAGTTGATAGATTGGCCTTTCACAGGGAGGTTACTAAATTTGGAGGAAGGAAAAAAGGATGGTTGCACATGAAAATTAAATTTTAGTTGGGATGGCTGGATCTGAGCAAGTTCTACCTGATATTATTTAATTTCTAAATTGAAGGTTTAATGGCAGTGGTAGGCTGAGAATAGCAATCTAGAAAGTGAATCACAGTTTTGAGAGTGGAAAATTATGAAAGTATCACTGTCGGGTGGCAAAGTCTTTGATTTTCAATTTTTCCCATTATTTTCTTGAAATAGTAATATTTTTAATGTTATGAAGTGATATCTATCAATGTTTAAGTACCTCACCTATCAACAGAATGTTAAGATACAGTTTGCTTGTTGCTTTGCTTTCCAGGCCCAATTGGTCAGCTTTTACTTTAATTACAAAATGCTTCATTGTTCTTTCTTAGTTTCCATAGCTCTGTTTTGCTACATTGAGGATGACATTTGATTTGCTATTTATGCCTTTTGATTTAGGATGTATACGTACTGTTTTTATAACCTCAAGCAAATAATGTAACTTTTCTATGATTCAGCTTTCTCATTTGTATAATAAAGAAAATATTACTATCTACCTCAGGTGGTTTTATTGAATGAAGATTAAATGAAGTAATGCACATATGGTATGAGACAGCAATAAATACTGGCTATTATTATTACTGATTAACTTTATTCCCAAATTATAAAGTAATATGTTTAGCTTTATTTTAGTCTATAAAAATAGACTAATAATTTTATTTTATCACTTTTTGATAAAATAATATGGAATTTTAAATAGAATATTATTGCATTTTTTGTATTTCAAAAACTGTTCTATTATTTGCTTTGTTTCATAACCATGTCAACAATTATTTAGGACAACATTATTTTTACTTGTGTCACTAATATTTAATGTATATGACTTCTCATCTTTTAATTTTATGTAGTGTATGTGATTTTTGTCTCTTTATTTTTTTGAGGGGGGATTAACCAGTTTTTTAAAAATGATATTCTTAGGAAACATATGTGGACAATCAGTCTGATAGAGAGCTGTCTGCAGGTGTGGGTGTGGTGATACATGAGTGAACTTTCATATTCAAGGCTATGTCCTTAATGACCTTAAATATTAATTGAATTGGGCACATTTGGAATGTATCAGTATTTTATTTGTGAGGAACTGAGAAAGGGAGGATTGGTTACCGCTTTCCTTTCACTCTACAATACATTTTACATCTTAGCATTTGCTCATTCTAGCTGAGGAATTTGAGAGACTGTTTCAGTTCAGACTTCATGTTCAGTAATACGATGGGTCATGGCTCTGAGGAGATCATAGTTTTCATGTATTTTTTTCTGAGTTTTTAAAGGAGAAATTTGATATTGTATGAAGTTATGTCCTAGTAAGTAAATTCTACTGTAATTTTCACTTACTAAAGGAACACACAAATCAATAAAACACTATGTTTTTAACATAAGTTTAAAGAAAGCATTTCCATTAAAAAGTTAATTTACTTTTTGTCTTATTATTTTTTAAATTGAAAAGTATCTTTAGGGGTCATGAAATATATCATCAGCTTAAACATATATTACAAAGGATAATGCACTGTAGCTTTTATTTTTTTCCTTTCCTTGACCAAAGGCTACAAACCACAATGTCCATGCTTCTATTGCTATCTGTATCCTTAACTTTTTAAAGAACTTGCTCTGGATTTTCATTCATTCAGAGTTTAAGAGAGCATAAAACCCTGTAGTGTTATGTCGAACATGATTATGTTTTATGAATGATGATATGCTCTATTATAAATATGACAGCTCTTTTTCTCTGCAGAGGAAAACCAATCATTTCACATGAATTGTATAAAACTGGAATATCTGAAGCAAGATGATATTACTCTGAAGCTCAGATTCATTAATGCAAATTTGATAGGATTATTAAAAAATGTCTCTTGTTCAAAGAGTATTTAAGCATACAGTAGTATTTTAAAGCACTTTGCATTTTAAAATGATACTAAAGGAGGTTTTCCAAGAATGTTGCTGAGGACTTGAGTAGATATGTTATGGGCATAGCCTTACTCTTTGGCTACAATTCTAACTGCTCCCCAGAACTCCTAGTATCAAGAATGGAATAACAAAATGTGATTTCATAAACTTACTAGCTGTGCAACCTTGGATAAGTTACTTAACCTCTTCCATTCTTGTGAGGATTAAACAAGGTATTACTCATTCCAATTCTCAGTATTGTAATTTGATAAATGTTAGTTAATTGCTCCTTCTTCTACATCCTGACCCCAACTCCATTTTACACGGCCTCAATCCTCATGTCTTTTACTTCAAAATAGTCATGTCGACTTTGGTACGTTTATATAACCTCCACCTCAGCAACAACCTAACCTGAACTTCCAATCTGATCCCATATTACCCATGAAATATCATTGCCCACTATACATCAGAAAGAATTAACAGGCTATTGAGACTGCTTGCTCATTTATGCTAGAAACAACCATGCCTACTCCTGGCACTCACCATTGCTTTCAGCCTGTTCCCTCCCTCTCGAATTCTCTTCCTTTCTCCCTCTCATTCTCAAATGAATTTTAATAGTGGGGGAGGCTCTACATTTGTAGGGGCAAGAGTATCTGGGAACTGCACTTTCTGCTCTGTTTTGTTGTGAACTTATAACTTCTCTAAAAAAATACACTCTATTTTTAATGTCCAAGTGAAATAAAAAGAAACAAAAAAGTTATATGAACAAAGAATATTTATTGCATATATACCTATTATAAACATGTATTATCAGGTTCTGTGCTGAGTACTAGGGATGCAATGATAAATATGCACGTGTGTGAGAATATGAAGAGGTGTTTAAAAGATTAATCCCATGTAACTAAAACAATACCTACAGTCAGTTTTCTAGGTTTCTTTTGTGAGATGAAGGGAATGCCCATTTTTAAATCCATATCATCACACCCTCTAACTAAGGCCTAAAATTCTACAATTAATGATTCACCTGAAATAAGCATTTTCCTCTCTATAGAAAAATAATTTAAAAAGACACGCATAAATCCCATTGGTAAAAATGAAATCTTAGGGAGGCATAGGTACTAAATGTCTCTGATCTCACTGAATCATGATTACGTATGTATCTGCCTCACTTGCTAGGCTGTGCTATTTTCCATGATGCCCCTGTTTAGCATAAAATTGCTACTCCATAAATGTCTGCCAAATGCAATTGCATTAAGTAATAAGTTAAAGCATTAGGTGATTTATTGTGTGCTCTGTTATTTGGTTTACGAGATGCTTTTCTCTATGACAGGTAGGGTCAAATTGGCAGCCAGAAATCACTAAGTGCTCTGGGGTGAGGAATTTTCTGCTGAAATGGGAGAAAAATGAAGCAGGAAAGAAGAGAGAAGAGTTGCTTTCAAGGACACATTTGACCCACTTTATACTTCCACAAGCCACTAACTCACACCATAAAAACCACTTGGTGTTGAGCATATTTTCATGTGACTCTTGGCCATCTGTATGTGTTCTTTGGAGAAAAGTCTGTTTAGGTCTTCTGAATCACTTTGCTGTACACTTGAAATTAACGCAACATTATTAATCAAATATGCTCCAATAAAAATTAAAAAAGAAAAACACTTGGTGATGTCAACACCAGATATTTGCTACATCTGACTTAGAGACAGTGTACATTATAGGGATTGCTTATTCCTCATTTGTGTTTTATTTACGCGGTAAATATACTATTTTTTCAACCTAGGATCTATGGATAGGTCCTGGAATTTGTTAATATTCTTATAATAGGTGAGATAGTATTCTCTCAAAATATTCTCATTATTTGTGGAGAAACATATATGAAATAATTGGAGGTGTTACCTCCAATTATCATTGCTTGGGGATCATTTTAAAACCAGAAAGAAATGAAATTGAGTTATTTGTAGTGAGGTGGATGGACCTAGAGTCTGTCATTCAGAGTGAAGTAAGTAGAAAGAGAAAAACAAATACCGTATGCTAACACATATTTATGTAATCTAAAAAACAAGCAAACAAAATCGTTATGAAGAACCTAGGGGAAGATGGGAATAAAGGCACAGACCTACTAGAGAACGGACTTGAGGATATGGGGAGGGGGAAGGGTAAGATGGGACAAAGTGAGAGAGTGGCATGGACATATATATGCTACCAAATATAAAATAGATAGCTAGTGGGAAGCAGCCCCATAGCACAGAGAGATCAGCTCCGTGTTTTGTGACCACCTAGAAGGGTGGGATAGGGAGGGTGGGAGGGAGGGAGACACAAGAGGGAAGAGATATGGGGATATATGTATATGTATAACTGATTCACTTTGTTATAAAGCAGAAACTAACACACCATTGTAAAGCAGTTAATACTCCAATAAAGATGTTAAAAACAAAAACAAAAAAAACACCAGTAAGAGTTGATATAAAGAGTGAGCAAAAGTTGAAAAACATCTTTTTCATCAAAACCTCTGCTTGAGCTTTGACCAGAGGAATGATAAATTTGCATTTCTTCGGATTTGTAAGCCTTTTCACTATTTTTATCATTATTATGTTATTAAAAAATATATACCCATGTCAGAGGGATAAAAATAGCCAACTGGAGAGCTCCCAATGACCAAAGCTGGAACAATTTAAACAACAAAATAAACATCATAGATTGTAAGCCAAAGTGTAAAATAAATACCCATGAGTCATACCAATATTAATGCGTGATTGATTAAGAGATAAGAGGGAAAATAAAAATGTCCAGTGCAGAATTCCAAATAATTTACATAGACACTCCTCCTCAAGAAGAAAGATCATAACTTCCTATTCCTTAAATGTTGCCATGCATAGTGATTTCCTTCCGCAAAATACAGTATGGAAAAGGGGTGGGAGTAAGGAGTAACTTTATGGTGTATAAATCCAAAAAGCAATGCATAAAACAGGGGATCAAGATTAGTATCACCAGTGATAAGTTATGTTGATACTGTGTATCCTTGATAAATTTGATGAGAATAGCACTTTCCCTCTGTGATACTCCTTTGAAAACCCCATAATTCCAGTATAATCATGAGAAAAATATCAGACAAATCCCAGTTTAGGGCATGCTACAAAATACCCTACCAGTACGCCTCAAAACTGTCAAAGTCGTTAAAAACAAGAAAAGTTTGAGACATTGCTACAGCCCAGAGGAGGCTAAGGAGACATAAACACTAAATGTAATTCAGGGTTCTGGAACAGGAAAATGACATCAGGTAAAAAATAAGGAAATCTGAATGGACTTTAGTGAATAATATTATGCCAATTAACTGTGACAATGTAATACCAAGGATTCACTAATGTAAGATGTTAAGAATAGGGGAAAGAGACTGTGCAGAATATGGGAACCCTCTATACTATCTTTTTGGTAAAAATTCTTCTAAATTTTTTGTAAATCCAAAACTATTCTTTAAAAAAGTTTATTTAAAACATAACACCCCTCTCTTCTCATTTACCCCCCGCTATCGCTGCAGGGGTAATAAAATCTAAAGCTTGTCAACCAAACCTAATCTGAAATTCAAAAGGAAAGAAATGTGCAAAAAGCTAACTTGGACTACTTAATTATTTTTGGCTGCCTGGGATTATTTATTCTACTGCTCACATAAATGAGTAGTTTACAGCTAAAACACATAAATTATATATTTTTAATGGAAAGAATATGAGAAATTAAAAAGAACAAAATATTAATAGATATTTTCATACTCTATGTCTTGGGGATTTCATGTCTTGAGACGGACCCAGGGCTTTCATATTCCCCTGAAATGAGGGAAAGTCAGGCAAGCCCAGGGTTGATGAAAGATATCTGATGAAACAGCTGATGAGAGATTGGCCTCATCTGACAGAAGCAAGATTATACCATTCATGATTTAAGTAAAGAAAAATAGTTCCTATAAACAATTCCCCAGTGATGTGATTTCTTGATGCACACCTTTCCTCATGAGCTATGTACACATATTCCTCTTTTAATGGATATGAGTATTTTTTTAGCAAAAACATATGCAAACTTTCTCTAAATCTGACCTTGGAAAAAGCCTATTTTAATGCAGAAATGCAGTAAATGCACCATTTCAGATTAAATATTTATCCCACCTTCAGCCTAGGCTCAAAAAGGCTGCCTTATTGCAAAAGAGCTTCTTCATGTCTCCTTCATAGGAAAACACTGGGGCTGGAGGCAACCCAACTATAATTGAAAACCAATAATTACTCTGAATTAAGTGTCTCTTGGTGAAACAGGCTCTTATCAAGCTTGTGCAAGCCTATTAGATCTCATTTCAATCCTAACAAGTATCCCCAGTCAATTTAAACCACAGTTTAGCAAGCTGCCTCTCTCAGGCCTTTCCAAAACCCTCTTAAGACTGGAGAATTTACTGTCGGGCCAGGCATTTGTTAACCACTGTCCATTCTCACAGAGCATTTCATTGGTTGGCAGCCAGGAAAACACTCAATGAAGTTTTCATTCTGTCGGTCTTTCTATAGTACCAAGCATACACATAATATAATTAAATGTCAAAGAAGTTTATGTGGTGCTTAAGTGATTAGAATGGATCCTAAATCTGAAAATTGGATTAGATATATGAAATGGGAGGAAGTATACATTGTTTCATTCCTCCTTCCAGACCTCAAAGTCTTCTACTAGCTGTGTTTATTATTCAGTTACACTATAAATTTTTTCTTAGTGCTTTATGAAGTTCAAATAACTCCATTTATCAAAAGGTGTATAAGTTATTTTAATGTTTTATTGCTATTAGGAAAAAAAAAGGTCAGTGTTTGAAATATAATTCTTATGAAACATATTTAGCATAATGGGAATAAGGAAAATGGGAGATTAACATAAGAAAAGTAAAGGAGTAAACTTATTATGTAATAAAAACAATGAATAAGATCAAGGTAGAAAAACATACAGTTTTTTCTGTGTGTGTGTGTGTGTGTGATTTTTTTTTCCACATGTATCCCTGCAATTTCCTACCTTCCAAATCAAATGAAGGCTTACTTTCAACCACTGAGAATTTGGATTCTAATTCTCTGCCTCCTTCGTGTTTAGGATCAGTAAAATGAAAATGTGAGGGCTTTGTTCAACAATTAATTAAAAGAGCAAGCATGAGGCCCTTCTAAGTGTGGAGGACACAGGTCAGACACACATGAAGTCAGTTCTGTCGGTGTTCAGTTTTCTTATGTTGATTTCTGACATAAACACATTCATCTACCAGATATAGACATTGCAGAAACAAAGGCAGACAACCCTAGCTAAAATGATAGCCACGAAGGAATGGATTTTCCCTTCAGGTAGAAGGGAAATAAATAAACTCACACTTAAATAAACTCACAATGTAGAGATATGTGATGGCGTGGCTGTTCCCTTGGGCTTTCAGGTAGCCTGCGGCCCTCCTTTCAAGTAGTCAGTGTCCATTTGCTGCCTTTTGGAAGCCAAAGAGACCCCAGCCATTTTGTTTTACCCTCATTTATCTTTCACTCTTCAAAATGTCTATTCATCTGTCTTTAGGGCTTCAAGCTTCTGCAAGCTGCTTTGTGACAACTATGAAATTAGATAAAATATGTGGGCTAAGGGGTTATGAAGTGCTGATGTTTGGTTTTCTTTAATAACATAGATTCATGAATACTCAAGAAAATTTGGGGCTGTTTACAAGGTGTCAGGAACTCTATTCAAGCATGTTGATAATAGTCTTTTGGATCAAAGCCATAACAGAAAGAAATGCTTCTAAATGTGGCTGGCACATTAAAGAAAGGATGGGGCTAAGGTGGGGGTAGGATGTTTGGAGGACTTTGTCCAAATAAGGACTTTTCATTTCCATATCTCTCTCAAATGAATCATGTCCAAATATCTCCTGATTTATTTTCAGTTGATCTAGTTCCTAGTATTTTAACAAAAGATTACAATAATACCACACTAGTGAAATAGTGCAGTATCTCTCAAAATAACCCCAAGTATTCATACATGCTAAGAGGGAGTTTGTAATATTGAATAATAACTAGAAATAAGCCTCCTGGATTTTAGTTCCTTGAGAAAACACGTTCATGCCTAATCAGCATGCTTTTGTAATGTGGTTTATCCATTGATCTCAAAGCACAGTTTTTATCAAGGCACCAATAATCCTACTGAAGCAGGGACTTAAGTATTTTAGTGAAAATGATGACAAACTCAGTAAGCAAGTTGTTGCAACAGGCTGAAAACCTGTCTTTTATATTTGGAATACAATTTCTTTAGATTTTAAGACTTTTTAGAAAAACAACCATTTATATATATATATTTTTTTTTTTTTGAATCACTAACCTGTACTGATAACTCCCTGTGTAGCAGGCTGTTTACATAAATGATCTCAAAGCAGTTTCATTAGTAATACCTAAAATGCAAAAACAATACCTTATCTCACAAGTAAATGGAAAATAAATGAGAAAATATAAGAGAAAAAAATGATAAAACTCAGCATTCATAGGTTATAGGAATATAGGCATTCTCATACACTATTAGTGGAATCATAAATTAGGAAAATCTGTTATTAAGAAACGTTTTGCAAAATGTTAACATCTAAATGATGTAATTTACTTCTTAGAGTTTACTGTTAAGTTATAATTAAGGATGAAAATCATTGTCTATAAGAGAAAATAAAAACTTCAGTTATAAGAAAATGGTTTAATCAATTTATGAGTAACTGTTGTGTGTCACTCACTTTGAAGGTGGTGGGTATATAGCAATGAACAAAAACTGACGATGTCACTATCTTCATTTAGCTTACATTCTAATGAAGGATATAGAAAGTAAGTAAAACAAGCACATAAATGTATAACATATCAGCGGGTGATAAACGCTGTGAAGAAATATAAAGCAAAATGTAGAACAGCAAGTCACAGGTGATTTTTTTATAGGTTGATATCTGAGGTGATAACATTTGAATAGGAACATGAGGTGAGAAGAGGAGCCATGAGGGTCTGGGGAAAGATCTTAAAGCCAGAGCAAATGGAAAGTGCAAAGGGTCTCAGAAGGAAGTATAGCATGTTCAAGCGTCCTTAAGAAAACAGCTGTGGCTGGAGTCCAGTGAGAGAGGGGAGAAGGATAAAGATTGATCAAAGAGGAGCCACAGGACAGTCATACAGGTTCTTGTAAGCCAAAGCATGTATTTGAGGTTTTACTACCTGTGCAGTGAAGGGCACTGCTGGATTCTAAGCAGACAAGTACATGGTCTGACCTATTTAACCAATGGTAGGAGTGATAAAGCAGAAGAGGGGAGCCTTCTGTTGTCGACTAGAAAAGGAAAAATAAAAATTTGTCTGATTAAGGAGGGTGGGAAGTGTGTACATTATGGATTTTTTTGAGGTAAAGTTACAAAAATGAATGGATGTGGGTTGTGAAAGGGAAGAGTCATGGAAGAGTCCATGGTTTAGGCCTGAGCAATTGAGGTATGAAGTTGGCATAACTGACAGGGGGAGACCTTGGAAAGGAAGGTGGTTTGTAGAGTAGTAGCAATGAATTGCAAATATTAATGTTCATACTCTAGAAGAATATGTAACAAAATTGGAAACTGTTAGAGCTATAGTATGTCAGATAAATTGTATAAAACAATATGTACAATAGGATTGCACTTCTGTGTATGTGTATAGAAAAATTACTAGTGATAAGATGTTTACATTATTTATCACTGGTTAGTACAATTACAGTTGACTGATTTTCTTCATCACTTTTTTCTCCATTTTCCAATTTTTTTACTGTAAACATGTGTATTGAATGAAGGGGAAAATCATTTCAAATAGCTCTGAGATCATGGAGGAATATAATTGGGGTAAAATATGGCTGAGAAAGCCCAGCTGTTTGAAAATCACTTGAAACATATAACAAACAAAACACAGCTGGTCTAGAGGACAGAGATATTATGTAATTTGAATTCTTTACTGTCTCTGCTAAAATGGGAAAGACATGGAAGAAAACATTCTTTAAAATAAGAAGATTACCATCTATTTTCTGTGTTGAACATAAAAAAAACTTTCAGCAGAAAATTCTCAGTAATACATAGCATTTTTGAGTTTCCTGACTAAATGTGTTGCAAGAAAAGTCCTGGCCACGCAACATTCCACATCACTGATGAACATAATGGTAGATTCCAAAATCATTCTGTACCAACTCTAGAAATTTGGTAGTGGCCTTCAAAATACTGGCTTTTACTTTTCAGGAAAATAAAAAAGTGTGCCAAAATAATGTTGACAGTAATTTTGCAAATTTTAAAAAAGCATAAAGTATGTGTATGCATCAAGAGATAAAGAAAAGGACAACTCTCGATTGGATATTAGGTGATTCTTTTCTTTATGAGTTTATGTATTGTTTCTTTCAAAAACAATGTACATATATATTAGTTATGTAGACAGAAAATATTATGAAAAATCAGTGAATGTGCATTATAGATGATTAAGAAAAATAAAGAACAAAATACCCAAATAAGTAAGAAACTATAAAAAAATGGAAAACCAAGCCTATGACATACAGAAAAAAATCGCCATGATCAAGATTTTAGACTCCCAGAAAGAAAGCAGGCTTTGAGAATAAAGCATATTGTTTGTATCTAAGTACTCTGATAGTGGGAAGAGTCAAGGAAAGATGAACAAATATGAAGCATAACAAGGGGAGAGCAATTTCCCTGAAACTAAATGGCATAAGCCATTCACTTCATTATATAGGACCCTGCACCCTACTTTCTTAAAAGCTTGAGTGTGAATACTAACTCATATTTCCATGTTCTGTGTGAAATTCAGGAAGTTATTTAATATTGATAAAGCTTTGGTTTCTTCACTGACAAATGAGTAATTTCTTCTAAGAGAGTATAGAATCAATGAAGACTTCTACTTTCCATCAAGATGGAGTGACAGAGATAGGTTTCACCCTTCCACTCAGAACAAATAAAAACTCAGACAAGATATATAAGACAATGGTTTTCGACATACTAGACATCAAGCAATGCAAGACAGTGATCCCTGAGATATGGAGACAAACAAGGTGAACCCTGTGATTGCTCTGGCTTACTGCCTTGAATGAGTTTCCAGGGCACAGTTCAGCGAGGGGGTACCCAGGGAGACCCCAGGTGACTCCCTGAATTGAGGAGCAGAGATGAGTGTCTGTAACTACTGGCACTTACAGGAAAAAAAAATACTAAAAAGGAGAAAGAGAGAATTCCAGAGATCTGTAGAGTGTCTCCATCAAGAATTCAGCAGAAGAGTGACCATTCACGGCATCAATATTTCTACTCATAAGGCAGTTTTTCTTGCCTGGAATACTCTGTTCTCTGATAGCTACTAGAAGACATAGAAAAGCTTACCTTGTGCCATCACACACACACACATGTACACCCACATGCACACACACACACACACACACACACACACATCTTTCTTACTATACTCTAAGTTCTTAAAGTATGGATATATGTCTTTCTACTTTTAAATCAGCCATGGTTCCTAACAAGTGTTTTGTACAGACTATACGCCAAATAAATGTTTCCTGGAGTTGAACATTAGCATTCTATGCCACTTGGCAGAATTTCTATATATTCCTGATCTCTGGGGGTTAGTATTTAATTTAATGTATAAAGTGACTTCCTTCTTGCCCAGAAAGAGGGTGTTGTTATTATGGATATTTTTTTCTTTCTGAGATGATTTAATATACATTTTTAAAATGCTGAGGCAAACTAATACTACATATAGGTGGAGTATAATATCAAAAACCACATATCTGATCTTTTCTTTGCCTGCAAGTTCTCTGTTTTATGACCAGAAAAAAACCCTTTTATTAAATATGGACATTTGTATTTTATGTATTCTGCCTGCCTCTAGGTTTATGTGCTTAGATAAACAAGAGCTGACTTTCTTTCTGAAATAGAACACTATAGTAGAGAAAACTGGAATGTAATAAAATTTATGACCCAGATCTGATACAGAAACATGAGTGAGTGATAAGCTAAGCTAGTTAAGAAGTTTTTGTTTGGTTTTAATTCTTTTTGCTTTTCCCCAAGAATTCTCTGGGATTTTAAAGTTTCATATTGGAAACTGGGCTTCCCTGGTGGCGCAGTGGTTGAGAGTCCGCCTGCCGATGCAGGGGACACGGGTTCGTGCCCCGGTCCAGGAAGATCCCACATGCCGCGGAGCGGCTGGGCCCGTGAGCCATGGCCGCTGAGCCTGCGCGTCCGGAGCCTATGCTCCGCAACAGGAGAGGCTGCAACAGTGAGAGGCCCGCGTACCGTAAAAGAAAAAAAAAAAAACAAACATATTGGAAACTAACTTATTACAATGTTTTGACTTGATTCTTTATGACAAAATTTTTTGGCAAAATAAATAAATACAGTTCTGAAACCTGAAGTTCCTTTCTGTTGTGTATCCATAGAATGTGTAACTCTGCGTAGCTGATTCTCTCACCAATTTGCATTATGGCATTTCTCCATATGAGAACATAAAAGACACTGCAATTGTGTCTTTAGCTGATCCTCACAGTTTTAAAAAACTTTGTATACAATTCAGAAGTATCCACTGTGTCTTACTGTATTTTCCTACATGTCTGGTAGGATTGGATTTATTGCTCTATTGAATATTTATATTGAAGTAGAGGCCCTAAGTTCCTGAACCCTTTGTCTTCTTTATGGTATCTTGGTATCTATATGATATTCTCATTTACTTCTTTTCTAAATTTGCTGATAAATTAGTTAATAATCAGCTAAGAGTCTTATATTCCAATTTTGTAAACAGAAGTCTTTCTCTTGATTTTCTAACTTATTAAAGAGCATGGATAGACTTGGACAAGGAGCTTTGTTTCCTCAAGTAGATAATGCCTCCTAACACTGACTTCTAGAATTGTTGAAATGATTACCATAGAGGTTTAGAAGGTGTTTTGTGAAGCCCTTTCCACATATCTTAGCTGTAACAGGGTTTTGGCAAGATCCTTCCCTTGATCGCTTGCAGCTCTAATGGACTCTGGTTCTATCATTCTCTGATTCCAATTTTGACTTGAGAAGAGGTAGCCCTGCATTACTTCAGGGAACTCAGCAGATGCAAGGGAATATTGATTCTGTGTCCTCTGAGGCCATCAGAGTAATAGCCAACAAATTATATCCCTGGTAAATTATCTCTTTGTCATTGTAACATCAAACGGGCTTACCAAGTAGCTGAGAAAAGAACTTTGGAGAGTTTTTTTGTTTTGTTTTTTTGTTTTTTGTTTTTTGTTTTTTCCCATATTTAGAGTGAGATAAAGAAACATGCCCTGCCATTGTAGTAGCACAGTATTTATTGATTACCATGATCCTCTCTGGGGTGCAATCAGAAGATGTAATTGCCCAAATCAGGTTTCTAAGAAGGGAAGCACATTAAAAAATGGAAAGAGATCATGCCCTTGAGCTCTATGACATTGAAACATTTAACAATAGGCTTGGGAACCTAGAATTTGGTTATTCCAGATCAACACTCTTTCTTCATGACTGTGACTCATATTCAAGCATGAATGGTGCATGGAAACCATAAAGGAGATGTCATAAACACCTCCTAAAATTTAAGTTCTTACTAAACTGAAATAAATTAAAAAAAAATAAAAATTGTACAAAGTTAGAATGTCACTGAAGCTTAAAAACTAAATCCCAATAACTTTTAGAATTTCCCTCTTTAGTGATTTATTTAACAATGGAGAAGCCCTTCCAAAGAAGGATTATTAGACGACTCATGCTTTTTGAGTTACTCTTTGAAGATGAGTGTTATTGGAAGAGGGAGGGGGCACTAGAATGGAAGTGAGTGATGAGGACAAGAGACTTTTGAGCTACAGAAGGGGTTTGGGAAACAGAAGCAGGGGTTTCTAAAGGCAAACCTCACCTCCTTGACCACTTTTCCAGTGTCTTCCCTGCTATTTGTATTCCCTTTCATCACTACATCGGCTAGCACATACAGAATCACAGTGTGAAAAAATAACAGTGAGCATCTCCTCCAAATAATTGCAGTCCAACTCCAGGAAGGTGCTCCCCATGGGGAAGAAAGTGTGAGTGGAGCGTGGGTTGGAATTGATTTCCCTCATTTGTTTGTCTGGGCAATTTCTGAAGGGCACGGCCTGACAAATCCTAGGTGGTGGTTCTGCAAGTTGATAAATTAGTCAATACCCCAGGCATGCATCATCTAACAATGTCCCAAACTGAATTTGAGAACAAGTTGGCATTCTTGGTCCTATACAAGGAAGATAAACAAGAAAGCTATAGGCTTATACTACACAGTTTTCTTTGTTAAACAGTAACCTTATTGAAACCAGTATGGTTATGTAGTGGTTGTTAGGATTGGCCTTGATCTTTACA
Organism: Neophocaena asiaeorientalis asiaeorientalis; assembly: GCF_003031525.2. Classification (NCBI taxonomy): domain Eukaryota; kingdom Metazoa; phylum Chordata; class Mammalia; order Artiodactyla; family Phocoenidae; genus Neophocaena; species Neophocaena asiaeorientalis. The sequence continues at coordinate 2,433,526 of NW_020174653.1, forward strand.
TGTTTTCTGTAAACTAAAACAAAATGCTGTGTCATTTTTTAAAAACGAAAATGCATTTCTTTTAGAAGGCAAAAAGTAAACTAACTATAACAGTGTTGGGATAAAAGATTATAACATGCAATTCTTCTTTATTGCCTCTAGGTATCATGGTCTGAGGGTGGGACAAGACAGAAGGATAACCTAATTGGTTCCTCTGCCATCTCTGTCCCACCCTTCTTCTGGAATTTAAAGAAGTTAGGAGTTAGGGACAAAGCTCCTATCCTTACTCCTAATGGGTCCTCAACCCTGAACTCTATGACCCCAAAGCATCTCCAGTATCCATTTATACTGAGAAGCAGCTTGTAGTAGAAAAAGCACAGAATGCAGAACCAGAAAAGCAAGGTGTATTTGCTGTTTAACTTGGTATAACAGCATTTATTTCTCTGACTCAGCTTTCTCATCTTTAAGATGTGAAAAATAAAATTTCCTTTTTAATAGTGGTTAGGGATTTAAAGGAAATATTGTATACAGAAAATATTTTTGAGACCATAAGCTCCATATACATAAAAGCATTTAGCATTATTATCACAGATCTTAGCATAAAAACCTATGTTTAAGAGTCCTCAACTATAATAAAACATTTAATATTCTCCTCTTCACATGAATTCACAGGATCTTCTTTCAAAGGTTACAATGATATAATTGTATACGAGGACATTGAACAGAGACACAGTGCTTCAAATTTGTATTATTACTTTTTTCTTATGTGATTTCCTCCTTATGTGATTTCCTTCTTATGTAATTACCCTTAAAAAAAGTTGGCCTTAACTTTTTATCTAAACTTAACCTCACTTTGTAAGCTTCCTAGCATTTATTTTTAAATTATGTCTTTTATGTTTCTTTGCTGTGATTAATCTCAGCTACTCCTAAATCTACACAGTTAAATAGAGAACACTTAGTATTTTTGCTCACTTCCTAGTTCTAGTAAATGTGACCTTGTGTTCAAATTCATTTTATTTCTGATTGAGTGAAAGAGAGCTTTTTCACTCATTGCCTTTGTCCTGATTCTGTGTTTAATATTACAATGTCTGATTATAGTTATTTATCAAGGATAGCTAGGTACAATAATGTGATTGGCTAACTCCGCTTCTAAACTAACTCTCAAATGTTGCCCTAGCCCAAACCCATTTTTCTCTTGAACTTAAGGCAGAGTCAATTGCTGTTCTATCCACATTTCTACAGGAACTTACATTTACCTCAATTACATTTCTTAACACACTGTACTGGAACTATTTATTTAATTGATTATCTCACTACGCTCTGACCTTCTTCAGTTCTAATCATGACTGTGCCCATCACATAGAATCAAGAATGCTAGCTCATAAAAAATAATAGCAACAACTGCAACATTTATTCACCTCTCCTTATACCAGACAAGGTTCTGATTATTTTTACACATATGAACTCTGTTAAAAAATAATTTTTATATGGTAAAATCATGAACCTCATACAGGCAAAATGAACATGTGTTAAAGATTTTATTTAACTCATAATGAAGATTCTAGACAGATGTTACAACTTGTTCAAAGAAGTTAAACAAGCACAATATTTATATAAAGAACTTGTGAAATGATTTTACAAAGAGAAAGTGTTTTTTTTTCCCATGGAGAGGAAAAGAAGTCAACTGAACCTCCATCTGAAAGACTGTCTTTGTTGTCTATAGGTAAGAATCATTTTACATAGTTGTAAAATAACTCCTGTGGGATCAGGAATAGATAACCTGGAAAAGTATACTCTGGGAAATGCATAATTTTCCACTGAAACACAGACTTTTAATTTTCACAAAATAGGCCATCTTTGTTAAATTTATCCAAAGTACTAAATTTTCCTATTCACTCCATAAAAGATTTCTTTCTTTTTTCCTGTTCCATGTTTTAAACCCCCACTCTCTATTTTCAACTCAACACCTAATCATTAAATATTCTGTGTTGAACTCAATAGATAATGGGCTTCCTGCCTGTTGATCTTAAATGCTGGAATTGTTGACATTGGTGAGATTATGCAGAGCAGGCTGCATACGTCAACACAGGAATAATCCAAAGAGATAAAGATCAGCATGGGCTGAAAATTGCCAATAATGGCAAGTTATATATTGTTAGTGCAAATCAAATCTCCTTATACCAGTTGTTCACTCTTTATCTCTGGAGCCATCTTTCTCTATCAAACCATCATGTTTTCCAAATCATTTTTATTTTCCACACTCTTCTCTCTTTTCTATTAGAAATATCATTGGCCACCTGACAGCTCACTGCTTTCTTTATAGCATGGATACTGTTTTTCCTTTCCCTGGCCACATGTTATCTTTCCCCAGCTGTGGATAACAAGATGGGAATTTTCCCCAGAGCACTCATATGTATTTCCCTTCCATATGCCTTTGGTGTCTCCAAGTCACCTGGCCATGGAAGGAAATAAAAAAGAAGTGACAGTCAAATTTGCTCCCCAGCAAGTTTTCACTGTGTTCAGCCAATCAAAGTGTCAGGAACTTGCTGACTAGAATGGCTTCACTGTGATGCTATTAGCATGAAGAAAAACAGCAAGGGAAACAGTATGAAAATCCTGTTCCCTCTGCATTCTTTAAGCAAGCTATTTTTATTTTGTCAACAAAGAAAATGTATTCCTTTGAAGAAATCATACAGCCTGTTGACACAAGATAAAGAAATTGAAAGGGGGTCACTTAGACAGCAGGAATCAAAGTGATAGAAACTGTCTGAATTCATCTGTACCTCCCGTAGATATGTTTAAAACTAAATTACCTCTCTGCTCTGAGGTCTCTTGTTATTTTGCTCCTCTGTAGGATAGAGTGGAGAAAAGGTAAAGGAAAATTGAATCAGACAACTCCCGTAAGGATTAAAAGAGTTACATGAGAAATTTTCAAAGTTTTCATTAAATTTAATTGCAACTAATTTTTATTCTTAGAATGTTATGACAATGAAACCTATGATAGAAATGAAAGTATTATACAAATACTGCTAAGAAAGGGTTAGAGATGTTTGGAAACCAGACAATCAATGTACTCATTTATAATTTGTATTTTCTTGATTTTTTCCCCACATGTTATTAATATTCACAATCAATATACTCTCTGCCATTTTCAAACTTATAATCTAAGGAAAATTGATCACTTGGAAAAGGTTAAGTGTAGCTTATTAATGGTTCATGTTTCATTTTGGAAAATAAGCTAGAAGCTTTCTTTATCACTCTATGAATAGGAAAAACTTTGTACTTCTTTTCCAATCAATCATGGCAGGTTTCCCAGATGAAGTTGAATTTGAGGTGAGGGTTGAAGATATAGCTTGCCAAGATACTCATATAGCTTATGTTTTCTGGACTCACAAACTATTAAAGAGATAGGAGCAGCTAGGTATCATTCAGCTAAAGTGCATATTGCTCAGAAATCAGTCAAGTGCACTGTCACTGATTAACCCTTGTTGAAGATATTTCTACTCATGGTTCATTTTGTTTCTGCTTGACCAACAGGCAATATTTTTTCTTCCTCATCTAAATTTATAGATTTCTATATGGCTGGTCTTTGCATTTTAATGCCCTTCATTATAAATAAATTCAAGAACATGATTGATTCAAGCCCTGCTAACAGTTTAAATATAGAATTGTTAAACTTCTCGTACATCAAAATCAATTTTATTTTCTACCAGGTTTTTGCAGCAACTCAATTATATAAATCTGAGAGGGTAAAAAAATATTTTTTACTTTAATATTTTAATATATACCATAAACCATTTACTCAAGTTATATGTTTTCATGAAAAAAGATTATTAATAATATATGTTATATAGATATAATTAAAATTATTAGTAGAAAATAGAAACACATTCTAAATTAAATAAAAAAGGATCCATGGGCTTCCCTGGTGGCGCAGTGGTTGAGAGTCCGCCTGCCGATGCAGGGGACACGAGTTCGGGCCGGTCCAGGCAGATCCCACATGCCGCGGAGCATCTGGTTCTGTGAACCATGGCCTTTGAGCCTGAGCATCTGGAGCCTGTGCACCAGGATTACCATACAAAAGGTGATTAGTGATGATCTGCTTCTAAAATATGATATGGACTATTTGGTTTTCAACCAAAACTCACTCTCATGAAATTTGGCTTTATTAGAAGTTTTCTTGAGCCATTAAAAAATACTATTGATATTATAAAGCACATAATTAGAAATTGATGCTCTATTTTGCTTAATCCTTCAAATTATTAATTTTACCACATGCTTAACTTCAGAAAGAAAACTGTAGCCAGACATTTGAGAAAAGATTCTTCTAATTACAATACAGCTATTCAACTATTTAGAAAGTTCTTATTCTTAAATTTTACGCAGACTATTCAAAATATAGAGGCCAATGTAAACACAAGATCAGAATTTTCAAATAGTTGTTTTTACTTTCTTACATTCTTCTTCAAGAATGCATGTAGCAAGAAATCTTTGGAGGACTAACATCTAGATAGTTTATTTTCAACTGCAGAATTAATTGAATGTTGATATAGTCATATTGTAAACAACAAGAGAACACTGCCTATAAGGGATTAGGAGGGGATAGAATACAAAGACCCAAACTGCTACAATGCATCCTACAGTGCAGTCTGCCACTAAGTTATTGTGAACTTCTATGTGAATTGAATTAATTTTGTGCAAAATAATTGATTTCACAATTAAAGCATTTCACTACATGCTGGGCTGAGCTGTTTTCTTTAAGGCATATTTACTTAACTGTCTTAGTATTTTATTTTTGTGAATGAGTAAATAAAAAATTACATGGAAAGAAATTCAGTCTTCACAAAATTACTGGCCAACACAGTTACTGGTATTTTAAGAAGTTATTCAGATGTGGAATTATGATATTAATAAGATTATGGGAAGCTCTTCAAGCATGAAATGAAGAGAACATTACATTTATCATTTCAAAATGAGGGGTGCCCAATAATAAATGCAACTTAAATAAATGAAATTACATAAAATAAATAATTTTTAAAAGATAGCATTTATTCATATTATGTGATTATAAAAGAAGAGCAAAAAAATCAGCTTAAATTCATCACCCAGTGAAAAACACAACACTCATACATCTATGCATAGGCATATGTGCTAGATTTATTTTAATGGAAATATAGTAATTTCTGATCTCCATTTTTCATTTGACATGTATATGAAAGCTTTCTCCTGACCTTAAATATGTTTCCATTATAATCTTCAGTCTGCATAGGATTGCAATGCATAAATTAATGCAGTATATGTTATTTATCTGAATAACATCTTAACTGAAGAAACTGGGATTCTTTTTCAGAAATATTAATCTAGTGGTACCTATACATCTTTTTTTGTGATACATCTATAGGTGGATTTTTTTAATGCTTAATATATAAAAGGAGAAATTCTTAACATAGCTTATTTTTAATCAGTGGACTTCAGTGTATTTTACAGGTAGTTATTCATCTTAATAAAAATATAGGATGACTTCTAAACCAGGAAAATAAATAGGCCTTTTAATCCTAAAACAAAACATTAACAAATAAATAGAAAACACATATTATACACCAACTGTATCTCAGGTATAGTGCTAGATGCCTGGGGGCTACAGAGATATAAGACCAAATATCTACCCTCTAGAAATTTTATATTTGAAGCAATCCCACAGGATAATTAAAATTATTAGTAGAAAATAGAAACACATTCTAAATTAAATAAAAAAGGATCCATGGGCTTCCCTGGTGGCGCAGTGGTTGAGAGTCCGCCTGCCGATGCAGGGGACACGAGTTCGGGCCGGTCCAGGCAGATCCCACATGCCGCGGAGCATCTGGTTCTGTGAACCATGGCCTTTGAGCCTGAGCATCTGGAGCCTGTGCTCTGCAACGGGAGAGGCCACAACAGTGAGAGGCCCACATACCGCAAAAAAAAAAAAAAAAAGATCCTTCCAGGATTACCATACAAAAGGTGATTAGTGATGATCTGCTTCTAAAATATGATATGGACTATTTGGTTTTCAACCAAAACTCACTCTCATGAAATTTGGCTTTATTAGAAGTTTTCTTGAGCCATTAAAAAATACTATTGATATTATAAAGCACATAATTAGAAATTGATGCTCTATTTTGCTTAATCCTTCAAATTATTAATTTTACCACATGCTTAACTTCAGAAAGAAAACTGTAGCCAGACATTTGAGAAAAGATTCTTCTAATTACAATACAGCTATTCAACTATTTAGAAAGTTCTTATTCTTAAATTTTACGCAGACTATTCAAAATATAGAGGCCAATGTAAACACAAGATCAGAATTTTCAAATAGTTGTTTTTACTTTCTTACATTCTTCTTCAAGAATGCATGTAGCAAGAAATCTTTGGAGGACTAACATCTAGATAGTTTATTTTCAACTGCAGAATTAATTGAATGTTGATATAGTCATATTGTAAACAACAAGAGAACACTGCCTATAAGGGATTAGGAGGGGATAGAATACAAAGACCCAAACTGCTACAATGCATCCTACAGTGCAGTCTGCCACTAAGTTATTGTGAACTTCTATGTGAATTGAATTAATTTTGTGCAAAATAATTGATTTCACAATTAAAGCATTTCACTACATGCTGGGCTGAGCTGTTTTCTTTAAGGCATATTTACTTAACTGTCTTAGTATTTTATTTTTGTGAATGAGTAAATAAAAAATTACATGGAAAGAAATTCAGTCTTCACAAAATTACTGGCCAACACAGTTACTGGTATTTTAAGAAGTTATTCAGATGTGGAATTATGATATTAATAAGATTATGGGAAGCTCTTCAAGCATGAAATGAAGAGAACATTACATTTATCATTTCAAAATGAGGGGTGCCCAATAATAAATGCAACTTAAATAAATGAAATTACATAAAATAAATAATTTTTAAAAGATAGCATTTATTCATATTATGTGATTATAAAAGAAGAGCAAAAAAATCAGCTTAAATTCATCACCCAGTGAAAAACACAACACTCATACATCTATGCATAGGCATATGTGCTAGATTTATTTTAATGGAAATATAGTAATTTCTGATCTCCATTTTTCATTTGACATGTATATGAAAGCTTTCTCCTGACCTTAAATATGTTTCCATTATAATCTTCAGTCTGCATAGGATTGCAATGCATAAATTAATGCAGTATATGTTATTTATCTGAATAACATCTTAACTGAAGAAACTGGGATTCTTTTTCAGAAATATTAATCTAGTGGTACCTATACATCTTTTTTTGTGATACATCTATAGGTGGATTTTTTTAATGCTTAATATATAAAAGGAGAAATTCTTAACATAGCTTATTTTTAATCAGTGGACTTCAGTGTATTTTACAGGTAGTTATTCATCTTAATAAAAATATAGGATGACTTCTAAACCAGGAAAATAAATAGGCCTTTTAATCCTAAAACAAAACATTAACAAATAAATAGAAAACACATATTATACACCAACTGTATCTCAGGTATAGTGCTAGATGCCTGGGGGCTACAGAGATATAAGACCAAATATCTACCCTCTAGAAATTTTATATTTGAAGCAATCCCACAGGGTCCTTTGTACAGATAATGGGGATGAGAGTTCAGAACAGAAAACAATACTGTTTGGGAGAAATGGGTTCTGTAAAGGAGCTAGTATTTTATGAGTTTTGAAGGACAATTTATGGAGTTGAAGAAAATATAACAAACATAGTCCATTCTACATATGTTATGTTACTAATCCTTTAAAACATGAAACTGTTTTTGGAAATATTTCCTTTTACTCTCAGCCTCTTTTTGGAACTTTTGTTTTCTTCTTATTTGGTAACTCCAGTTAACTGCTTTTTATCCTGATTACCTAAATTTGATGAGTCTTCAGCTCCCATTCCCATTCATAGTCACATTGTGCCTCAGAATCCCCTGTAGGGCCTGTTCAAACACAGGTTCCTGGGCCCTGAACCCATAGGTTTGATTCAGTAGGTCTGGAGAGGGGTACAATTATTTGTGTTTCTAACAAGTTAACAGGTCATGCTGCTGCTGCTGGTCCAGACGACCACTTCTCTGGAATCTAAAAATATTTTTTTCTTTTTCTTTTTTTTTTTTTTGATCTAGGCATGATGGAAATATTGGGGTCATCCAGTATAAATACCATCACCATTCTGGTAGATGATTGCTATGAAACAATTGATCTGCTAAAGCAGTGTGTCACAAACTTGAACATGCATATGAAACATTTAGAGGCCTTGTTGAAATGCTGACTCAGATTCGCTAAGTCTGGGGTGAGACCTGAGATTTTGCATTTCCAACAAGCTCCTAGGTGGTGTGGACTAGACTACTAGGAGCGAGGTGTTAAAGGACATTGAATATACCACCTTAACAAAAATATTAGTGTTTTTTTCAGTAACAAATGAACTTCCTTTAAGGGACATCTCAAATTCCAAATTCATCTAATTAATTTCACCACTTCAGTTATATTATCACTGTCAACTACTCCAAACAGGAAAAAAAAAAAATTGTATTCACAGAAAACATAGAATAAGTCAAAGTGAACCTTAAATATCTTCTAAATGAATCCCTTCATTTTACTTATCAGTATTTCTTTTCTCTGGTTCTGCATCTGATTGGGAATAAGAAGAACATGGTAGAATCATTTGAGAAAAATATTTTTGTTTTTTTCAGGGTACATTTAGTCATTTTAATGAAGAGGAGTTCCTTAAGTAGCAATAACAGTTTATGAAACCAAGGTAGCAGAATGATCCTTCAAGTCCTATGGAGAGGTTAATGACCTTCATCTGCCTCTTTTTATGGCAATTAATTGAAATACATACTTTATAGCCCCACTGTGCCTGAAACTAGTTGGTGATTATGAGCAACCCTCAAATAAATATGAGTCATTTCTTAGGCAGTGCTACAGGATGCTTCATTTGATATCTTTGTTCAGATCTCTTTATAAAATTAATTACAGTGCTGTACACATCAAAAGAAGACATTTCTCTGTGTCAGTTTCATGTGAATTTCAATATAGTCTGTCCCCAGCACATTCTATTCCCTGCAAAGAATGAACAGGGCAATTAATCTCTCCCAATTTTTCAGTTATCCTGGATAGTTTTAGGCAGGAAGAATCACATCCTGATTTCAGCTAAATTTCTGAAATGCCAAGAGAATGCTTTGTTTTTGACTTGTGAGAGGGTTATTTACAGAGAAAATTGCCATGAGAAATAGAGTCCTTTGTTTTCTTATTTCTGAGGATTTACTTTTGTCCATAAAGAAGACAGAGTTAGAAGAGCACTTTGAATTTACAAGCATAAGCTTCCAGTCTTAACTCTCTCTCTATATGCAAGTTTAGGACAAGCATGTTGTGCATTGCTCTCAATTAGTCATAGAAATTGGAAATAATTTCCCTAGGAAAAAATAACTTGTATATCTCTAGAAAGAGTATTTAAACCTCTTTTAGAATAACACCAATTCTTTGCATACTACAAATTCTCAGTTGACCTAATAAAAAGCCAGTATTTCCTCTAAGACATAATCTTATTTCACTCATCCACCAATGCATCCATTTATGAAAGTGTCAGACCAGCTCTGCCTTTTGTGTTAAGTACTGTACATATTTGTTGCAAAAAATGTATAGAATATGTTACACATTTAGGTTTGTTGCATGTAAAACAACAAGTATACATTTTCCCTTACTGTCATAATTCCTTAGAGAATGAATCAGTTTGTCCACTTTTAAAAAGTATTTTCAAAGAAACTATTACTTTTAAATATCAGCATTTCATATTTTCAAACAAAAGCCCTTGTAAAAAAAAAACTATTCCTTTTAAAAAAGCTTCATATCTCTATATAATATGAATATAAATTAAAACCTGCTTTTTCTGTGTTTTTAAAGTATAGGCTTTAAGATTCAACTGATTACATAACAAAAATTCTTTATGAAATTGGCTATATTGTTGCTTCAAGACACTAGCACTTGGAAAAATAAAGTTTGATTTTGTATTTAACATTTCATTAAATCCCACGAATAGCCTTAATTAATATTTCATACATTCCTTCTGTTCCTGATGATTTGAATGCCATTCTGACTAAGAAATGAACCTAGTTTATTTTAACATTTAGGTGCTAGAGAAAGACCAAGTTTTGTTAAAATAGGCAAGGCAATGGGAGGGAAGAGTGGAAATGGAGAGGCATGCAAGAATAAAGGGAAAAGAGAAACAAAAAGGAAATGAGAGGAAAGATAGGAGGCAAGAAGAAGGTAAAGACAGAGAAGTAAAGGAAAGAGAAACAAAGGCAATGCAGAGTAGAGTATAGAATGCCACCAAGAGTTGCCCTGGATGCTTCTCTGAAAACTTCTTTGTGATTATTTGAATTATTCACTAGCACCAACTCTAGCTTCTTGTGTTATAGATATTATACAGTTTTTTTTTTTTTTTTTTTTTTTTTT
>NW_020174653.1:2444164-2567290 GCF_003031525.2 Neophocaena asiaeorientalis asiaeorientalis
TTAGTTTTTTTTTTTTTAAATATTTTTCAGTTTTTTTTTTTTTTTTTTTTTTTTTTTCCTGAAGACAGAGTGCACTGCTTGAGGTAGTAAACACCAAGGTTTGAGAGCCATGTTCAGTATGTGACCTTGTTCAAGTCAGTTCACCAATGTGCCTCAGTTTTACCATCTTTTAAATGAAAATCACATTAGCAACCAAATCATAGAACTCTTGTGAACATTGAGTTGATCACATCAAGTACTTATAAAGATGGGTGGCCCAGAGACACCACTCAAAAACTGTTAGCAATTAGTACTGGTGGAAGTTACTAATTTAAGCAAAATGAACACGATGTTAAATATTCATATCAATTGCTACATGTAAATCTAAAATTCCATGTCACTTAGAATCCCACAAAGAAACATTGCACACTTAAAAGTTTTAATCAAAGAGAGTTTAGTGAAGGGAATTGTATAGAAAAGAGAGCAGTGTTAAGGGGAGATCTGCAAGGCATGGTGCAGAATTCAAACAGAAAAAGCTGGAAGCTGCTCTTGACCTCCTACCCCCAAGGCCTGAAGGAGCAGAGGGAAGATACAGTGTGATCAGATCTAAGTAGGCACTATAGATGTGAAAAAGGTCCATTTAAAAGGAGCTGTAACTACAGCATGGGGTGCCTTAGCAGTGGTACTTCAACATTAAATCAGATGATCCTCTGTTGTTGTTTTTGGGGGATGTCTTGTGCATTGTAGGATGCTTGGTAGCATCCCTGGCCTCTACACTAGATTCCAGTAATATTTCAGGCCTGACAATTTCTTGTTTTGCATCAGTCTCAACAATAGAAATAACTCCAGATATTAACCTCTAAATGTTCCTGGGGTGAGGGTGGGGGATAAAATTCCTCCAGGTTGAAAACCACTGCTGTAGAAGAAACAGACACTGCAAAACTGTAGTAAGGCCAGAATGTGTGGCAAGTGCTAAATACTCTGACCTACCATTCCCACCACCACTGGATACCTCTCATTACTGAAGCTAATCAAAGCTGGAAAGCAAGAGAGCTTGGTGAAGCAGCCTAGTTATAAATTGAGATTCTTTGGGTATAGCAGGGTATGGAAGAGAAGAAAGAATTCTGAGGGGACAAAAGGAAAAAAATCAATTTACAGTCCAAAGGCATGCATTAGATTAGAGTTACCTGGTCCCTTTTGCAGTAGTCATGACCCTTTGGTGTAACATGAAAAGACAAGGAGCACCTGACTTGTAGGTTCCTAGGAAACTTTATCGATGTCAGGTCCCCAGCTGGACACTATGGCAACTACAGCTTAGATGTATAAAAATGTCTTCAGCTTGTATTCCAAGTGAACATTAAAAATAAGGCAGAAGGGGGCTTCTCTGGTGGTGCAGTGGTTGAGAGTCCACCTGCCGATGCAGGGGACATGGGTTCGTGCCTCAGTCTGGGAAGATCCCACATACCACGGAGTGGCTAGGACCGTGAGCCATGGCCACTGAACCTGTGCGTCTGGAGCCTGTGCTCCGCAACAGGAGAGGCCACAACAGTGAGAGGCCTGCATACCGCAAAAAAAAAAAAAAATAGAAAGGGAAAAACAACAAATAACATACAGGGGAATCCCAATAAGGATAACAACACATAACATACAAGGGAATCCCAATAAGGTTAACAGCTGATCTTTCAGCAGAAACTCTGCAAGCCAGAAGGGAGTGGCAGGACATAATTAAAACGATGAAAGGGAAAAACCTAAAACCAAGATTATTCTACCCAGCATGGATTTAATTCAGATTCAATGGAGAAATTAAACTTTACAGACAAGCAAAGCTAAGAGAATTCAGAACCACCAAATTAGCTTTACAACAAATGCTAAAGGAACTTCTTTAGGCAGGAAACACAAGAGAAGGAAAAGACCTATAATAACAAGCCCAAAACAATTAAGAAACTGGGAATAGGAACATTCATATCGAAAACTACTTTAAATGTAAATGGATTAAATGATCTAAACAAAAGACATAGACTGGTTGAAATGATATAAAAACAAGACCTGTATATATGCTGCCTACAAGAGACCCAATTCAGATCGAGGGACACATACAGACTGAAACTGAGGGAATGGACAGATTTGGACAATGCAGAGATTTCCATTTGCATGGAAATCAAAACAAAGCTGGGGTAGCAATTCACATATAAGACAAAATAGACTTTAAAATAAAGACAAGAATCAAAGGACACTACATAATGATAATGGAATCAATCCAAGAAGAAAATATAACAATTGTAAATATTTATGCACCCAACATAGGAACACCTCAATACATAAGGCAAATGTTAACAGCCATAAAAGGAAATCGACAGTAACACAATCATAGTAGGGAATTTAACACCCCACTTTCACCAACGCACAGATCATCCAAATGAAAATAAGTAAACACAAGTTTTAAATGACACATTAAACAAGATTGATTTAATTGATATTTATAGAACATTCCATCCAGAAACAACAGAATGCACTTTCTTCTCAAGTGCTCATGGAACATTCTCTAAGATAAATCATATCTTGGGTCACAAATCAAGCCTTGGTAAGTTTAAGAATATTGAAATCGTATCAAGTATATTTCCTAACACAACACTATGAGACTAAATATCAATTACAGGGAAATATCTGTAAAAAATAAAAACACATGGAGGTTAAATAATATACTACTAAATAACCAAGAGATCACTGAAGAAATCAAAGGGAAAATCAAAAAATACCTAGAAACAAATGACAATGAAAACACGGTGACCCAAAACCTATGGGTTGCAGCAAAAGGAGTTCTAAGAAGGAAGTTTAGAGCAATACAGTCCTACCTCAAGAAACAAGAAGCATCTCAAATAAACAACCTAAACTTACACCTAAAGTAATTAGAGAAAGAAGAACAAAAGAAACCCAAAGTTAGCAGAAGGGAAGAAATCATAAAGATCATATCAGAAATAAATGAAAAATAAATTAAGGAAACAATAACAAAGATCAATACAACGAAAAGCTGATTCTTTGAGAAGATAAACAAAATTGATAAACCATTAGCCAGACCCATCAGGAAAAAAAGGGAGAAGACTCAAATCAGTAGAATTAGAAATGAAAAAGAAGTAACAACTGACACTGCAGAAATACAAAGGATCAGGAGAGATCACTACAAGCAACTATATGCCAATAAATTGGACAATCTTGAAGAAATGGACAAATTCTTAAAAAAGCACAACCTTCTGAGACTGAACCAGGAATAAATAGAAAATATAAACAAACCAATCACAAGCACTGAAATTGAGACTGTGATTAAAAATCTTCCAACAAACAAGAGCCCAGGGGCTTCCTTGATGGCGCAGTTGTTGAGAATACACCTGCCAATGCAGGGGACAAGGGTTCGTGCCCCAGTCTGGGAGAATCCCACATGCTGTGGAGCAGCTGGGCCCATGAGCCATGTCTGCTGAGCCTGTTCATCCAGAGCCTGTGCTCCGCAATGGGAGAGGCCACAACTGTGAGACACTCACATACCACAAAAAAAAAAAAAAAAAAAGAAATAGGGTCTATCACAGGAATGTAAGGATTATTCAATATACACAAATCAATCAATGTGATAAACCATATTAACCAATTGAAGGAGAAAAAACATATGATCATGTCAATAGATGCAGAAAAAGCTTTCACAAAATTCAACACCCTGTCATGATAAAGCCCTCCAGAAAGTAGGCATAGAGGGAAGTTACCTCAATATAATAAAGGCCATATATAAAACACCAAGAGGCAACATCATTCTCAATGGTGAAAAACTGAAACCATTTCCTCTAAGATCAAGAACAAGACAAAGTTGTTCACTCTCACCACTAATCATCAACAGTTTTGGAAGGTTTAGCGACAGCAATCAGAGAAGAAAAAGAAATAAAATGAATCCAAATTAGAAAAGAAGAAGTAAATTTGTCACTGTTTGCAGATGACTTGATACTATACATAAAGAATCCCTAAGATGCTATCAGAAAACTACTAGAGCTAATCAATGAATTTGGTAAAATAGCAGGATACAAAATTAATGCACAGAAATCTATTGCATGCCTATTCATTAATGATGAAAATCTGAAATAGAAATTAAGAAAACTCTCCCATTTACCATTGCAACAAAAAGAATAAAATACATAGGAGTAAATATACCTAAGGGGACAAAATGCCTGTATGCAGAAAACTGTAAGACACTGATGAAAGAAATTAAAATGATACAAACAGATGGAGAGATGTACCATGTCCTTGGATTGGAAGAATCAACATTGTGAAAATGACTGTACTACCCAAAGCAATCTACAGATTCAATGCAATCCCTATCAAACTACCAATGGCATTTTTTAAAGAACCAAAAGAAAAAATTCCCCAATTTGCATGGAAACACAAAAGACCCCAAATAGCCAAAGCAATCTTGAGAAAGAAAAATGGAGCTGGAGGAATCAGGCTCCCTGACTTCAAACTATACTACAAAGCTACAGTAATCAAGACAGTATGGTACTGGCACACAAACAGAAATATTGATCATGGGAACAGGATAGAAAGCCCAGAGATAAACCCATGCACATATGGTTACTTTATTTTTGAAAAAATGGCAAGTACCTACAATGGAGAAATGACAGCCTCGTCAATAAATGGTGTTGGGAAAAATGGACAGCTACATGGAAAATAATGAAATTAGAACACTCCCTAACACTGTACACAAAATTAAACTCAAAATGGATGAAAGACCTAAATGTAAGACCAGACACTATCAAACTCTTAGAGGAAAACATAGGCAGAACACTCTATGACATAAATCACAGCAAGATCCTTTTTGACCCACCTTCTAGAGAAACGGAACTAAAAACAAACAGAAACAAATGGGACCCAATGGAATCTAAAAGCTTTGCTCAGCAAAGGAAAACATAAACAAGACAAAAAGACAACCCTCAGAATGGTAGAAAATATTTGCAAATGAAGCAACTTACAAAGATTAATCTCCAAAATATACAAGCAACTGAATAATGAAAAAACAACCCAATCCAAAAATGGGCAGAAGAAGTAAATAGACATTTCTCCATAGAAGATATATAGATTGCCAACAAACACATGAAAGGATGCTCCACATCACTAGTCATTAGAGAAATGCAAATCAAAACTACAATGAGATATCACCTCACACAAGTCAGAATGGCCATCATCAAAAAATCTGCAGCGGCTTCCCTGGTGGCACAGTAGTTGAGGGTGTGCCTGCTAATGCAGGGGACATGGGTTCATGCCCCAGTCCGAGAAGACCCCAAATGCCGCAGAGCGGCTGGGCCCGTATGCCATGGCCGCTGAGCCTTTGCGTCCAGAGCCTGTGCTCCACAATGGGAGAGGCTACAACAGTGAGAGGCCCACATACCGCAAAAAAATAAACATAAAATTAAAAAAATAATAATAAATAAATCTTCAAACAATAAATGCTGGAGAGGGTGTGGAGTAAAGGGAACCCTCTTGCACTGTTGGTGGGAATGTAAATTGATACAGCCACTATGGAGAACAGTATGGAGGCTCCTTAAAATCTAAAAATAGTACTACCACATGACCCAGCAATCCCACTAGTGGGCATATACCCTGAGAAAACCATAATTCAAAAAGAGTCATGTACCACAATGTTCATTGCAGCTCTATTTACAATAACCAGGACATGGAAGCAACCTAAGTATCCATCAACAGATGAATAGATAAAGAAGATGTGGCACATACATACAATGGAATATTACTCAGCCATAAAATGAAAAGAAATTTAGTTATTTTTAGTGAGGTGGATGGACCTAGAGTCTGTCATACAGAGTGAAGTTACGTCAGAAAGAGAATAACAAATACTGTATGCTAACACATATATATGGAATCTAAAAAAAACAAAAAACAAATGGTTCTGAAGAACCTAGTGGCAGGACAGGAATAAAGACAGTTTTAGAGAATAGACTTGAGGATGTGGGGAGGGGGAACTGTAAGCTAGGATGAAGTGATAGAGTGGCATGGACATATATACACTACCAAATGTAAAATAGATAGCTAGTGGGAAGCAGCCACATAGCACAGGGAGATCAGCTCAGTGTTTTTTGACCACTTGGATGGGTGGGATAGGGAGGGTGAGAGGGAGAGACAAGAGGGAGGAGATATGAGGATATATGTATATGTATAGCTGATTCGCTTTGTTATAAAGCAGAAACTAACACACCATTGTAAAGCAGTTATACTCCAATAAATATGTTAAAAATAATGATAATAATTAAATGTTTCCACTATTGTGATTTCTTTTTCTCCCAAGTTCCCAATGCTAGACTCCATTCCAGGCATCTAGAGCTTCTCTGAGGGTCTAAATTCATGATGAAATAATAATTTATAACTTATATTAATATGTGATATATAAGCTTATTTATAACACTATTATAAGTATTATTAGTGATAACAGTAAACCAGTAAACCACAATTAAGTTGGCACTTAAAAAATTAGTCATTCTATTGAGCATTCTTAGTCATATTCACTAAGTGTCATCTTCCTTGCTAAATGTCATGATTTATCTGTATTAAGATACAGCTCAGAAATAAGAGCTTTCAAATCAAACTATTAAAAGCAGTGGGAAATTAGGAATCTAGGCTAAATACCTTAACTACTTTCAAGCACCCAGAAGTCAGGATCTAGGAGAAACAGATAAAACTAGAGCACAACGGTAGATTAGAAGTGATCTGCTACAGAGATAGTCAGAAGTAAAAGGTATGGGAATTATAATAAACAGCTGAGGAAGCTACATGCAATTCACTGAAGTGGTTTGGGATAAAGGGTAGTTAAAGATCGAATCAGAATTCAAGAAGCCAGGGTGGAATTTTTTTGGAAATATAGAAAATAAATTTGGGTTGGGGAAAATACTATTATAGTCATGGTGTAGAGTGGGTTTAGACACTCAGAAAAGGTTAGATTTTGGGTGTTGGCAAAAAAAAAAAAAAATGAACCACAGTATGATGGATTCACCCAACTCCTCTGGATTGTGTCAATTCAGCTACTCAATTTAGCTTCATTCTAAAATAGGGACCTATGCAGTCTCCCAGGGCAACAGAAATAAAAACAAAAGTAAACAAATGGGTCCTAATCAAACTTACAGGTTTTTGGACAGCAAGGCAGGCATAAAAATACAGGGCTTCCCTGGCAGCACAGTGGTTAAAAATCCACCTGCCAATGCAGGGGACACAGGTTCCAGCCCTGGTCCAGGAAGATCCCACTTGCCACGGAGCAACTGAGCCCGTGCTCCACAATTACTGATCCTGTGCTCTAGAGCCTGTGAGCCACAGCTACTGAAGCCCACGTGCCTAGAGCCCATGCTCTGTAACAAGAAAAACCACCACAATGAGAATTTGGTGCACTGCAATGAAGCGTAGTCCCTACTCACCGCAACTAGAGAAAGCCTGCCCACAGCAACAAAGACCCAGCACAGCCAAAAATAAATAAAATAAAATAAATAATTTTTTTAAAAAAATTGAAAAGAAAAACAAAGACAACATATGGAATGGGAGAAAATATTTGCAAATGATGGGACAGACAAGAACTTAATTTCCAAAGTATACAAACAGCTCATACAACTCAACAAAAAAAAAACAATCCAATCAAAAAATGGGCAGAAGACCTTAATAGACATTTCTCCAAAGAAGACATACAGATGCCCAGTAGGCACATGAAAAGATGCTCAACATCACTAATTATTAGAGAAATGCAAATCAAAACTACAGTGAGGTACCACCTCCCATGATCAGAATGGCCATCATTGAAAAGTCTAAAAATAACAAATGCTGGAGAAGATGCGGAGAAAAGGGAACCCTCCCACACTGTTGGTGGGAATGTACGTTGGTGCAGCCACTATGGAAAATGCTGTGGAAGTTCCTCAGAAAACTAAAAATAGAATTATCATATGATCCAGCAATCCCACTCCTGGGCATATACCTGGTCAAAACTATAATTCAAAAAGATACATGCACCCCTATGTTCAGAGCAGCACTTTTCACAATAGCCAAGTCATGGAAACAACCAAAATGTCCATCAACAGGTGAATGGATAAAGAAGATGTGGTATATATATACAATGGAATACTACTCAGCCATAAAAAAGAACAAAATAATGCCATTTGCAGTAACATGGATGCTACTAGTGATTATCATACTAAGTGAAGTAAGTCAGAAAGTGAAAGACATACCATATTATATCACTTATATATGGAATCTAAAATATGGCACAAATGAACCTATCTACAAAACAGAAACACACTCACAGACATAGAGAACAGATTTGTGGTTGGCAAGGGGGAGGGGGATGGGGGAGGGAAGGACTGGGAGTGTAGGATTACCAGATGTAAACTACTGTATATAGGATGGATAAACAACATGGTCTTACTGTATAGCACAGGGAACTATATTCAAATCCTCTGATAAAACAAAATGGAAAAGAATATAAAAAGGAGAATGTATGTGTATAACTGAGTCACTTTGCTGTACAGCAGAGATTGGCACAACATTGTAAATCAACTATACTTCAATTTAAAAAATTAAATTTAAAAATAAATAAAATAGGGACCTATGGAGGTAGTCTATACAAGTTAATACTCTGTAGTGCTGGGAAACTATAAGCATGTTGACCTGGTGGCCCATGGTGGAACATGGTAGTAAGAGGCAAGTAAATAGTCCTGTGATCTTTGGGGTGGGTGGCAGCTGGCAGTGGGAGTGGTGGGTGGAGGGTGGAAGAACAGCTTCTTCAAGCTGATTTCTGTAGTCTCATACCTGCAGATCATTTCCTCCTCTGATTTACTACCACAGATAGTGAATTTCATCAATTATAAGTCAACTCTTACTAATTTCAGCAGCAGAAGACCCCCTTTTACAGCCCCCTATGTAATTGAGTATCAGGTTGCTTTAAAGCAAAGATAAATTTAATGATGCTTCCCAAAGATTTTTCTTAGTCATTATTGCTTATTTGCTAACACTTTTGAGTTTTAATTCTTTTTCTTTTCTTTTAAATTTATCACTTGATGGAAACAATTGGGAGGTGTGGATATTTTTCAACAGTGGGAGCCTTTATTATCTTTTAAGTAGATAAAATTATTCTTTCTTCCCCATAGTGCAAAGTGGAATGGGCTATTACTACCATCCCAGCAAATTAAATTACTTTAAAAAAAGAAAATAAATAGATTGTGAAAATGTTTAGCCAAAGGAGTTCTCCAGCTGACTGAACATTTATGGGCACTTCGCCATCAAGGCAAGGTAAATTCACCCTCCAAGCAGCTATTTAAAAAACATGTGCATAATGATAGCTGTTAAACCTACCTAACTGAATTACACCTAACTTTAGACAAAAGAGTAGAATATATACATAGCCAAATTGATGATAACTAAAAGGATGACAGAATAATCACCAACGAGAATATGAATAGGACCAAGTGAAGAAGCTTAAATTGGTGAGACAAAATAATTAGCAGTAATGAATTGAACTTAAGAAAAACTTAATTGGAAAGGTAGAAAAAAGAAGGTACACCTATGTGCACATGTATGTCAACTTCTGATTGGGAAGTAATCAGCTTTGTTTTGAGCCAGGCAGGTGTGGGAAATTAGTTAAATCATACTGTGTACTCCCTGTTGGGCCTACTTCTTTAAAGGAAAGCCTTCTAAATTTAAAAAGAAGCAGTGTTGTCAACCGTAGTTGCACATTTGAATCACCTGAGGTGTTTTGTTGTTTTTTGTTGTTGTTTTGTTTGTTTGTTTTTTAATAGACCATACCCTAGAAATTCAGATTTAGTTGACCTGGGGTAGGGATGAGACATAAGTTTTTTTTTGTGTGGTTTTTTGGGTTTTTTTGGCGATACGCGGGCCTCTCACTGTTGTGGCCTCTCCCGTTGCAGAGCACAGGCTCCAGACGCGTAGGCTCAGCAGCCATGGTTCATGGGCCCAGCCACTCGGTGGCATGTGGCATCTTCCCAGACCGGGGCACGAACCCGTGTCCCCATCATTGGCAGGCGGACTCTCAACCACTGCGCCACCAGGGAAGCCCGAGACATATGTTTTTAAAAATCATCACAGACAAAAAAAAAAAAATCATCACAGACGTCTAAGTTTCAGCCAGGCCTGAGAACTACTGCTTTAAGTGCAGTACTTTTTGGCTTCCATTAAGGGTGGCTTGGGCTGATTGTTTTGTTTCTCAGCAACAGCTGAGAAAGCAGCTTGTAGCAATGCCCTGCTGTCTCCATATTCCAGAGGTATGGTAAGTCTCACTGCTTAACATAACTTTGGGATGCTTCATTTGCAACACTTCATTTGCAGTGTTGGCCTGAGAGGTGCGGACAATGTCTGAAGAGACTAAGGGTGTGGAATCCATTCTGTACAAGGGCAAGCTGTGGGTAAGTTGGGTAGATTGCTAAATTTTTTAAAAGAGTAGCTTTTTGTTATACACCACTTGGGAAGTAGGTTCTCAATGGCACTTAGGAAGCCATGTGCCATGGCAACATGTTATATGCTTACTCTATATTGAAGCTACATGTGGTACCAGGCTTTCTCTTGGTGACTTCATAAACATTTGTTCTTTGAATCAGGAACAACTTGATAAGCATCTTATTCTTTCTTCTTTCCTTCCTTGTCATTGTTCATACACCTCCAGTATTGCATTTTACCACAAGTGATGTTACATTGTAAATCTGCTCACATTTGTCTTCCATATTAGGCTATAGATTCCTTAAGGTCATGGATACCTGTAGTCATTCTCATACCTTTAGGTCTCAGCACAATGTCAGGCATGCAAATTTTTGTAGAGAGAAATGTTTGTGTGTTATCCTACATCTCTTTTATATTCAAAGCTAAGAATGGATGACAGACAGTGGAAAAAGAGGGAAAGGGAGGAGTTCACCGTTTCTGAGACAAACCTCTTCCAAATAAAACTCAATTCTCTAACTAATACTTCTCATAAATTCATACATTCTTTTACCATATATTTATTGGAATATTCTAGCAGAAAACAACAAACCAATCAGAAAAGCTCTCTGACAGCATTGGGGGAAAACAGTACAGTACAGAAACAAAATATAATCATGGATATTTAAAATTTTGATAAATGCTGTGACGGGAAAAAACAACAACAACAGGGAATTGAAACAAAGTATGGCTTACGTATGTGAATAGGGATGGGATGGCACTTTAGACAAAGTGATTGGAGAAAGTCCCTCTAGAAACATGACATTTAAACTGTGCCTCAAGAGATTAGCATAATTTCACTGGAAAGAGTTGGAAGAAGAATATCCCAGGCAAAGGGTATGGTGAGTACAAAGACCCAGATATGGACAAAGGCTTGGTGAGATTGAGAAATGAAAAAGGCTTTTTAACTTTCTCACAAAGCAAAACAAAACAAAAACCTATTTATAATTAGATGACCTGTGAACCTAACCTCTTTTACAAAATCACCAAAGTTCTTTTGGGCTTTGCATTATAAACCATCATACACCTAGGTGCGTGTTCACTGGCTTAAGAGTGTTGCTTAAGGTCTTCACTAAAGGGTTATTGGGCGTTTATTCTTCCCGAGCATGTTTGCTCTAAATGACTTGAATGCTGACTTCAGAACTCCCACCTGGAGGTTTAAGTCTGACTTCTAAGCACCAAGGTTGTGTGAGTCCAGCTCTTTGCCTGGATCAGCTGAGAGCTTTGCTGTTAAGTGGAAGACCTGGATCTTCACAAGGAAACCTGCAATGCCCGCTGGCTGGGACACTTTTCTCCCTCTGCTTTCTTGATTTGGGTTATTCAATATAAAACACAGGGAAGTGGAATTGGGTTTGCCTCATTCTATCAGTTCTGAATAAGCTCCTTGAGTAAAATACCCTTATTTTATTCTTCTTCAGATACCTTGCAGATACTTACTGCAATGCGTAGTATACAGTAAATTGATCACTACCTGAATAGCTTTTACTTTTTTAATGGTTGAAAAAAACAGAAGAGTAGAAATGTTTTGTGATACCTGAAAACTATATCAAATTCACATTTCAATGTTCATAAAACAATTTTATTGAAATAGAGCCATGGTCACTCATTTACATTTTGTCAAAGCCTATGTACTCTCATGCTATCATGGCAGAGTTGACTATTTATGACAGAGACTATATGGGTTACAAGCCTTACTTACTACTGGCCTTTCACAGAAAATGTTTGCCAACTTCTGTGACAAGTAATTTTCATGTAAATGAATGAATACATAAATAAATGAACTATAATGGCAAATTTACTTTTTATGTAATTATTCCTCAAAAGTACTCCATGGCAGAGATCCAGGCATTAATCTCGGTCTTAACACATTTTATTAAAAAAATATGAGACCAGTATGACTTGTGCATCACTCTGCTGTGCTAGTCTAAAATTCAACCAGAATAAAAACTTTGTGTTTTCTAAATGGGCTTCTCCGATTTTTGTAAGTAAACATACATCACCATGCTTCTTTTTCATGAGGATCAGCCAGTCCCCCAAGAAGTTCTATTTAAACTCTCTTACTCATCTCAGGTTGCTCATCTCATTCTATCAAGTATGTGTATTGTTCTTCTGGGATTTTCTTCCTTCTGCTTTTGTCATTTGGTTCTAACCTTTTACCCTGTGATATGCAATTCTGGTCTGAAAAGATACATGACTGCAAGAAATTCAATCACCTTCCTTATTTGTGAATTTCATTTCATTTTATCTTTATATTTTTAAACCTATTCTAGCTTTTACTGAATACTCACTGCACTATTTGTATTGGTTATTTGGGAGGATCACAAAGTGAGTATATCTTCAAAAACAGAACAGGTCATGTTTGGATGAGATACACTCTTGTATAAAGCAAGTTACAGACACTATTAATGATTTAACAAAAAAACTATACAAAATACATACTACAAAATTTCATATGGAAACTAGAAATAAGCTACTCTGAACAGTGTGGAGAAACTGGAAGTGAACTTGGAAGGAAAATGGCTCTAATGCCTGTTGCTTGCACCTTCCTAGTATTGGCATTCCTGCTGCCTTTTATTTATTTCCTTTTCCAAATTTCTGAGAAAGGATTACAAAGTAAATCTTAAATTGAATGTGTTTCATGAGCTGATAAGTTTTGTTTTTCTTTTTGTTTGTTTTCTTTTGTATAGTTTTGTTTTCAAATTTTGGGAAGTCAATTCAGACTTAAGTTCTGTTATAGAAAATACTTGTCTTTTGCACATCATTGTATATTGTTGAAACTTCCATATATTTTTTAAGGGGAAAATGTGGGTTTTGATATTTTATTGTCTCTATTTTTTACTTAAGTGTTTTGGAAGCAAATTTATATAGATTTCACTTAAATAGTATGTTCATTTTCATTGCACTATTGGGGAGACCTTACTTTTTCAAATTCAGGGGCCAGAGCTACAGGAGGAAAGACTTTAGATGTTAATATTAGCTAATTAACCCAGCTCATTAGTCCAAAACCTCACTGAATGCTGAGAGTGCTGCTGATGTAATAATTTTCCCTGTTAATGGAGTCAAAGTGAACTTCAAAGAATGGCTAGTATTCATTCATTAACTTAATCAACTCTCTGGACACCTCACAAACATGGCATCCTGGTAGGAGAGCAATAAAGATATAAGTAGATGTTCTGTTCTGTTTTCCCAGCACTGACTTACAAGTTAACATTTGGACAACCATGAGTGCACAAATAGTACACATTCCCACCTTTAATAAGACCAGAACAAGATAAACAAATGCTACCATGTAAATTTTGTCAGAACTTAAGTTTGAAATGGTCCAAAGAATCCAGTCAATATAAAAAGTCAACATGCAGTGTGTCTAGCATTGTGCAGTTTATGTGCCAGAGTTGCTGTACACACTTTAGCCTGTAAACAAAATGGAAGTGCGGCAGTTATTAATTTGCAACATTATCATTCTTTTTCCTTTAAAGTTTTTCTAAAACAAAGGTCATACATTTGAGTGTAGTTAACAAATATTAATAGATTATTTTACATTTTTCACATTTATGACTTATTTTAATCTTTAAAACAAAGTAGGGGAAAGATAAGATTTTTATTGTTCTTTCATTCAATCAATACGTGAATACATACTACATACCTAATCAGTGTCTAGATGATGAAGTTCAGTAAGAATGCATTTAAAATTATTTTTATTTTTATTCATTTTTAGCAAATCTTGCCCTTTAATCCTTTGATTTATCATCTTCTCTTGAGTTCTTCAATCTTTCTTGTTTCTGGAGATTCTTCACTGTTATAGTTACTGCTTAGGGAGGAAGGTCTTTGTGTGTGTGTATAGATTTTGATTAATTAGTGAATTAGTTGAAGTCTGTAGGTCACAGAGAGAGAGAGAAGCTATTGGTGAAGGCAGCTGAACAACAAGAAATAAAACAGCAGGCAGAGTTTTGTTTCACTTTTGTCACTTGAAAAACTCACCATTTTCTAAAATAGAAGGTGAATTTTCTGGTTCAGGCACACCCTTGCTTGACTTGGCGTCCCACACTGTGAATCTGGGAGTGACGGCTTTTTCTCTTCTTGCATCTCTCCCTGGTTTTACTCCTGGCCAAGGAATTGTTCAAAATCCTGAGTTTTCTTCCTTCCTTACCGTCCTGGACACTCAAAGCTGGTGAGTGTCTCATAGTTTTGTAAAGGACCTTTCCCCAGCCCAAACTAGCTTTCCTCCAGTTGCACTGAATTATATGCTAGTAAAGTTTTCTTTTGATCCATTCTCCTATCTTGCAGGAATTTCTAAGAGTCTTTGATATGATGATAGAAAAACACACAAACATCTCTATTTTTTTAATGTCATGTGATATTAAAATTTTACTTTTTAATTAGAAGAAACTAAATGCTTAGATAAACAGTGTTTTTTAATGAAGAAGCAAGCTTGTATTTTAAAAAAATGAATAAGAATGTTTCATTGTAGAATGGGATTAAAAATGTCATTTGATAAAACTATTTTGGTTCATTACTTATCGTGTCTCTTTTCTTTTATATTATAAATATCTTTAGATATTCAAAACCCAAGAAGGTAAAATTTATGAAAAGGTAATTGTTAATTCTCTCAATTGAGACATGAAGGATGGAATCAGGTTTGTAGGAACTATTAATTTTACAGCTCAGTCAGATGCTCATAACCTCCTCTGGGATTTTTGCTCTTTGGCTTATGTGCCTGTGATGAGCTTCTCTGGGCTGTAGGGGGTGCTAGCTAGTCTAAGATGCCCCAGTTGCTCCACAAGCCTTCCATCCTTCAGTAGTCTAACCTGGGCTTGTTCTCACGGTGGTGGTGAGCCTGGCCAGGATCCTAAATGCCTTGCAACCCAAACAGTGTTGCTGCCACTTTTCTATTGCCCAAAGAAAGTTACAAGGACAGCCAGTATTAAAGGCAAAGAGAAATAGGCTCTAATTTCTGGATGAAAGGAGCTACTAAGAACTGTGGTCATTTATGGAATCTACTATGTCTGGAACATGTACAGCTTTGGAGCTGTCGTAGTCATGTAGGAGAAACTGATAGGACATGAAGATAACTTGCAGAGATTATAAGGCATGGTTGACTGAGAGGACCCTGGTAACATTTGTGTTCCTAGTTTCAGTTGATCCTGAGACCTAGTGGTAACCTTGAACTTCCCTCAGTGTTGCTGTTAAATCATTTCTTGTGTCTATGCGTCAATTGTCTCCATTTTACCTAACTAACTTAAATGAGTTGAGGTTTTTTGGGCTTGTATCAAAATCCTGCAAAAAACCTGTACCCAAACTTGTTTACATTTTCTTATTCCTTGTCCATTCTTGTCTAATACTAATATAGTAAGAAGAATAAAGGCTAAGCTATATATTCATTTAGCTATTGCCCTTCATTTTTCAATTTTTTTCTAATAAACCAAGTGTCCATCTTCATTAGGCAACTCAACTATATTTAATTCCTCATTCAGATTTGTAGGATAGTACTTTTTAGATGGTCTGAGTAGTTAGGCACTACACTTTCATTCTAAAAATTAGAGACCAAATGTCATTTAGGAAATTGAAAATCAACTTTTTATGACTTCAATTGAAAGAACTCATACTGAAATGTGAACAATGTTCATGAAAAGTTAATAAATAAAACTAATGATAGTGCATAGTAATTTTAGAATGATCAGGCTATTAAACTACTTATAACTAATGCTAATACCTTTGAGAAAAGAGGGTAATGATATTGGAATTTTATGTTCAAAACAAAACAACTTCAAAAGCCTCTCATGATCACATATATCAAGAGTCCACGTTGCTCTCACATTCACTATCTAGAGACATTCATTTCTCACTTTAAGTATAATTATTATGGATGTAAAACTCTGGGATTTGAAGCAATTTTCAGACTTTTGAAATGCCACATATCCCTCTATAATTTTGCTCTTTCTCCGAAGATTTAAAAATATCCCCTTTTCCTCTTCCCTCTTTGAATATCTAACACTATGGGCCACTGTAATTGAGACGTGTGTCCTTTTATATTCCCTTCAGTATGTTTGAAGAAAAACATATTCTAGGCAAAAGGTAAATAATGTTTTTAGAAAACCGTCACACAGACTAAAGATGTTAAGCTTCTGAATGCACAAAGTAGGAATGAAAGCCCCTGTTAATGAGCTACTCTGTGACCCTTCATGTCCTCGCATCTCTCTGAATAGAAACAAAAGACAGGGCACAGTTTCCAGGAAAGACAGTATCAAAGTTGAGTAAAATTTGTGTAGGAATATGCCTTTTCAGTATATTCTTCTTTCTTGAGAACCAGGGAGTACTTTCAGAGTTATCTGAAATTTATAGAGGTAAAGGAGGTATCATTATTGTCCCCTCTTTCAGTGGATTCACAGGAAACTTGGGATAATTAAAGAGACTTATAATTAGTGATAATGATGTTTCCTCCCCTTTATAACCTACCTCAAATTTAGTTATGAAATATGTCTCTATAGAAGTTTATATTTCTCTATAAAAGTTTAAATGCAATTGAGTTGAAATATTCATATTCTTGAGAGAAACAAACAGAATTTTAGTATATTTCCCCCAATGAGTTCCCTTCATTCCACATACCACACCCAGTATCTGTAAATAAAGTGCACCTTCCAAGGCAGTCAAAGAGCAGTCAAACATGTGAATGAGGCCATGTTTAAGCAACGTTGTTGTGCTGTGCTACAGAGTGAAGTCCATCAGAGAGCTGATGGAACACAGGGACCATTTGGAAAAGCTCTATGAACACATTTACAAAAATACCAAATACACATTAAGAGGAACTTAAGCATACTTTGTTTTGACTGCTGGAAACAACGATACACGATAGACACAGGGACCCGGGTGGTTAATGTACTGTACATTATTATTATGAAGTACAAAACCTCAGTCTCACAGTTCCTCAGAAACCACAAAGTGAGCTGATTACACAGTGCCTACAGAATAGACTTTAAATGTAAAGGAGCAAACATCGCAGATACTCTTTCAGAGCTTGCCAATTCACTTGGCTTTTGAAGTCTTGCTATCGGGCTTCTGTGCAGGATAACTTTACAATATTTTTCACCCTGCTAGAGGTTTTAAGCTTGTCTCAAAAACAATAAAGAATATGGCAGAAGCCCTTGTTCATTGACATAAAAATAAAATGGTACAACTGTAACAGCAAAATGAATTTTCTGAGTTCAGAAGTGATGCAATATGTAAACCTAAGCATCTGAAATTAATGGAAGTCCCTTGACACGTTTGAAGACAAATACCACAGTATCTTAGATATGGGATTGCTCTTTCCTATTATAGTTCAACTTTAGGGATTTTATTTTATACTGGAAATTCAACCATGTTCACAAATGAGCTAATGGTTTTCATCCGTAGATTAACCTGGTTTTCAGAAGGGTCTTTAAGACCCTGTCTTATTCTCACATTCTCTGCTCATACATGTTCGTAGATTCAAGTGTCTTCTCACTGCAATGACTGGAGAAGGATTATACATGAGGATACAAGATGGTGAACAAAATCACAATCTATGCTTAATGTTTATTTTGATGTCTTTTGGTATTTGGTTAATTTGGAGATAATGAGTCATTCCTCTAAATGAAAGTGTGCAAAAAATGTTCTATACCCAGTGAATGTTGCTGTCATTGGAAACGATTTAGTGAAAGTTTTTTTATATTTTCAAGTAATACTATTTCACCTATCAACAACAACAACAAAAGTAAGAGTGGACTATGTAACTCGTAAAGAGGTCTTCTTTTTTTTTTTTAATGTTTATTTATTTTATTTATTTATTTTTGGCTGTGTTGGGTCTTCGTTGCTGCTCATGGGCCCCCTCCAGCTGCGGAGAGCAGAGGCCACTCCACACCGCGGTGCGTGGGCCTCTCACCACGGTGGCCTCCCTTGTTGCAGAGCACGGGCTCCAGGCGTGCAGGCTTCAGCAGTTGTAGCACGCAGGCTCAGCAGCTGAGGCTCATGTGCTCCAGAGCACAGGCTCAGCAGCCGTGGTACACGGGCCCAGCTGCTCTGCGACACGTGGGATCATCCCGGATCAGGGCTTGAAACTGCGACCCCTGCATTGGCAGGTGGGCCCTCAACCACTGCGCCACCAGGGAAGCCCAAGGAGGTCTCCTTCATAAAATTCTTCCTGCTGAAATATCAGAATAATATGATATGATTTATACTCTTTTTCAGAGTTTTGGTGACCCATGACACCAATCACAGATATCTCAACCTATCCAACACACTTCAAAATCCAATGAGGTTTCCTAAAATAGAACTTGCTGACAAACAGGCCTATATGAGTAAGAAGAAGAAAAAAAAAAAAACAAAAAAATCTATTGATTTGGGGAAGACCTAACTCTATATTTGGTAATTTGGCCATGTTGTCTTATAATTTGTTCCTTGCTTCCACTATGAGCAGAGAAATTAATGTCTAATGTCTAAAAAATATCTGTATAAATCCCAACTTTGACCTAGTATGTATTTCTTTCAGATATTTTTGAGAATGGAATTGTATATTCAGGTTATATCAAAATATAAAGAAGTTAACTCTTCCTCAATATTTCTTAAAAGACTTGCTGAAAATAGTTTTTGCTTTTAATTAGAAGTAAATGTGCCCCATCATAGAAACAAAGCAATATATATTAGTTTAATTTTCTCATTCATTGAGAAAAACAGTGAATTATGAGTTAGGAAAAAAGAATAATTTAAAGCAGGATGGAAATTTATTCAGGCTATTGCTAATCATACTATAATCTGTAATCTGAATATGTTTTCTGATTATTTTTAAAAAGCATCTTTTATTGTGATTCCCAATTTTTAAAAAAAATCACAGTATGATTCAGTAGACACATACTCATATGTACACACAAATGTGAAACAAAACTTTTATGAAACAACTTACCTTTACTCATATGACATACTCTGATACTTTCTATTCTAATTCTATTTTTTAAATGTTTATCTGGATTCACTAAATTGATTTAATAACTCACTAATGAGTTGTGATTTGCCATAGAAAACATTGCTTTGATCTATATCTTTAAAAATGTGAGGAGGTGACTTTTATCTTAATAAGTATAGAGGTGTTAAAAACATATTTCTCATACAAACATACAGTGAATTTGTGTCAAAATTTTATTCAACACATTAATGAGGATATCAGGATGAAAACACAAGACCTAGTTTAAAGAGCATTTAAGGTATTTATATAGTAATTGGAGGAATGAATTCTGAAAATAAGGTTGCTAAGTGAGATATGACTAGTTAACTTCCTACAGAACAATTAAGCCACAGTTAACAACTTATCAATTTCTGCAGTTTAACCTACAGAAAGAGCCAGATATAGTCGAGTCAGGAGACAGACAACCTATCAGGGATTTTCACAAAGAATTTTATAAAGTAGTGCTAAGTAAATACAGAATTTTTGTTAAGTTCATGCAAAGGCTAAAAGACAGTGTCATAGTATAACATAGACAGCAACTTCAGGAAATACTGCCACTCTTACCACCTATAGAATTAAGGAATTAAAGGAAGATGTTAAATCTTCATCATTAAAAATCAAACACTTGAAGGAGGAGCTTTGTGGAGATGAACCTCATATTTCCCTGGTGCTAGAGTCTCTGTGGGAGACATGATGAGATCAAATGTTGGAAATGCAAATGTTGAAAATATTACAAACCAGAATCACCTGCTGTTATGGAAGGGTACTGCTGCAGCCAGAATGAAGAAGTGTTGTTGGGGTAAATATCTGGAGCAGGAAAAAGCAGAGAGGAAGCCCACCATAGGAGCAGTCCTTCTATCTTCTCTAGTCCTGCCATCTCCCTCCAGTGGACCCCACTGGCAAAGTCTAACAGGGAGCAGCAGGTCAAACAGAAATGTGGTACGCAAAGCCCCTGCCCAGAATCATAAAGCCAACTACAGAACTGGGGCTGGAGCCAAGAGACAATGGTTTACGTCACCCCTACCTCTAACCTTACAGGACAGTGAAGGGTTTGCCATTTTATCATTTGTGGACTGTTATCAAGAGTCATATTGGATCTAGTGAGTTATGAGAAATGCTGTAGCATGAAAGCAAGAATTAAGCAATCATTTTCCTTTTTCTAGTTTTGAGACATTTTTCTTTATCAGAAATTTGTGGTATAATTAAAAGCTGTACAGAGAATGAAAACTACTATAATTTTAACATTTTCAGCATTTCCTATTAAAGATATTTCTATAGACCATTATTCAGGTTTATTATTCTAACATTAGACACATTTTAGCTTATTAGCTTGAAATCAACAACATTACTATTATGAATGCAAAGATGTGTCCACTTTCATGATTCTAGAGTACTTTTGTTCAGAAATTATAGAATTGTTAGTAATAATCTGTGAGAAACTGTAATTTTAAAAAAAGTTAAATAAAATTTATATATGCCCACAATAAAGATTTCAATGATTTATAAAGATATTTTTGAAAGTAAAAAAAAATCTATCTATATGTTCACAGTTTTATTCACACAAAATGGATCCTACTCTACATTCTTTACAACTTAAGTTTTTAACTTAATATCATGTCTTACCGTATTACACAGGTTGATATTCCCCAATCTTTGTATTATCTGCATTCAAATGTACATGTATATAATATACGTTAAAATTGTTTAACATAACCTAATTATGTTAAATTTTGATGGGAATTTAGGTTGTTTCTAACTTTCTGCTATGTTGATAGATGATAAATGATGGATGGACAGATGATAGGACACACACTGAAAAGTCTTCATATATGATTTCATATACAAGGTATATATACGCTTTGTACATAAAATGATATATAATGGACAAAACAATACTGAGTTACATACTAACAAGCGTTATTTTGTTTAATGTTTATTAATAGTTGGATCAGCAATTGATGACTTAAAACACCATGAAAGAGAACAAAATACAATCCTATGAGTGTCATCTTCTCATCCAAAGCATTTTTATAATAAGTATCTTTCTTTCTCATAACCAGATCCTACACCACGTGAAGCCCTTGCCATATTATAGCTACGACCAGCCAGTGATCAGGTACTGCCAGGCTCACCAGCCACTCCATGTCAACAAGGGCTACGAAGCAATGTCTCTCGAGCCGGACGAAACTCCCAGCCTGGAGCTCGGGCCCGACCACAGCTTCATCGCCACCATAGCCAGGTCTGCAGCCCCAGCCATTTACCTTGAGAGAATAACAAACTAACTTGAAAGGCAACTAACTCCTCATTGGGGAACTCGACGCGGGGAAGGAGGGACTTCATTTTAAAGGAGAATGGGTGTCCAAATCACGCAACCCAGCTCGCTCATCGTTCCTAAGACATTTATGACATAGACGAAAGGAAACAAACAAACGAAAAACTGCTTAAAGAGGGCAGTAGAAGCACCTGCAGCATAACCAGGAGAACTACAGAATTCTCTTTGCTTTAAAACATACAAAAAGAAATGTTCCTGGATGTAAATAGTAAAAGTGTCAAGTTCTTATAAAAATAGATTTCACCTTAGCTACCTATAGGTTTGTTTGTATATTTTGCTTTTTCTACACTGCATGGTTCCTGGGCTGGAGAACCACAGGGGGTGGGGGGTGGGGGGGGAGCTTCAAACCAGGTGTGGGTGGGAAGTTGGGGAAACAATACAGTTTTCCTTTTTAGGTGTGTGTAACAGATTATTAAAATTGCTTTCATTTCATTTTTCTTTTAAAAATGTCATTTGTTCATGTTTGGTTTGTTTTATTTTATTTTTTTCCTGGTCAAGCAATTCTGTTTCCAATTCTTAACATGAGTGTTCAAACTTATGTTGTACCAAAAGAAGATTTGGTGTACCACAGACCACAAAGAAATAAAGTTGACCACAAAGTTTGACAAAGCCACTGGAATCAAAATCTAGGCAAATGATCCTTCAAGACACATTGTATACAAAGTGAGTTTTGATTTTTTTTTTCCTACTGGCAGTCCTCACTGTGAGCTTTCACTATGTGAGAAGTGAATAAAAAGACATGTGAAGATCTCTAAATGAGAAGACAATCTGAAATATTCTCACCTGGACTAGGGGTATATGAAGAACAAAGGCCATGTGGTCAATGAATGAAACTGCCAAGCTACAAATTTCTAAACATAAGATAATGTGTAACCTTGGTTTTTAAATTATCAATTAACTTTTGTGTAATTTTTATCAATAAAAGAAAAAAATGTTGGAAAAGTAAACATATTATTTTGCAGTTGGTACCCCACAGCCCACCTAATGTTGAGTGCTTTGTCTCTATATTATAGAATCTTTCTAGTCTATATCAGAGTAATTTAAGAAGAATATGTTGGTATCTATCAAGTGCCTTCTGTATGTTCCACCCTCAGGTAAGGTAGTCCTGAAAAAAAGAAGTATGAGATATCTTATGCACTAACTGGATTCATAATTACTTCTGGAGACATGATGTAACTCAAATAGAATTAAATAACAATATGAGAAAAAAGTAAGTGTCCGTGAAAGGGTTAGAGGTTGAATGATCTTCTAGGAGAGCAAGAACTGTGTGGAAATTGATTACTAATCTGAAAAAAGCATAGTGACCACCCATTTTTTTTAACAAAGGAAATACCTATGCACACATCAGTTGAACCATTTTCACTTGACTTCCTTGGTTCTGTGATGCTATATCTCATCAATTCTCTGATTCACTATGGATGTTATCCTGATCTAACCACTGGTCTGATTTGATATTTTTAAAACAAATCGAAACTATATAGTCTCTGTCATCCTTTATTAAGTGAGATTTTGCATTCTGAATGGTGCTAGTATGTGGTGGTACTAGTGGGTTTTCTGAAGAACTAAATAGATAGCTGGCATCCATTTAATTCCAAATTCTCCTAAAATAATAATAAAAGAGCTTTGTCAATTACTTTCACATCAAAGTAAGCAAGCATAGAGTATAAGATTTTTTTTTCTCAAAGTCATTCTTACTATGATTTTAAATTAGATTTGAAGTTAAATTCTATCTTAATTGATTAAAAAATTATGTCATATTAAAGAAAATTAAATCAAAGGAAGTTTTTCACATTGGAACACAGGCTGTTTTTCTCAGATTCTTGTAACCTTCCTGTTTACATTTATAAATTTGGATTATATTATATCTGGCCATGTTTCCTAACTATTCAACTAGAATGAATTGACTATGAGCTTAAAAATTAAAGATAGTTCTTTGGCATTTTGATTTTTTAATTTAATAATTATTTAACAGATTTGTAGCAGAACATTTTGGAGTGCCTGCCCAAATTACAAGGATTCTCTTAACGCTTCCAACCTTCTCCATTTATCCAACATCACCCATATATCCCATCTGCCACCCCACCCCTGCCTGAGGTCATACCTGAAAAATCTTGACCAAATTTGGCTTAAATCAACAATTTATTCTGTTTATTTATTTCTGTTTCTTGTAAACAAAAGAGAGTTCTAAATTGATAATATTCTTCATGTTATTTAAAACTGCCATATTTGACCAACTGTTTCCTCAAGTCTAATGTGGAATACTGAACTGCTAACAAAACAGACAACATTATGACAATGCTATACCCTCTGAATAGGAAAACTTTCAAATTTTTTTTAACTATCATTTACATATGCCAGAACAAGTTATACTGAGCTTTAGAACTCTATTGATGATTAAACAGAAAAACAAACCAGCCAACCAACCCAACAAACCAAAAAACCTAAAAATCATCTTTGCTTAAGTAGGCTTAGAAAAGTTCTTAATTGAAAAATTCAAGCTTGATATTGTATGAGAGATCAAGTAGAATTTTAGAGAAAACAGCTTCTTGAGAAAATTAGTAATATTTCAGCAGATGACTTAAGAACCAAATATTAGATTATTCATCCTTTAAACACAAAAGTCAGTCATATCTGTGCTGAAATCCTGGTGTAAACAAGGAGGATGCAAGGTTTCTGTTAGTCACCATTCAGACTAAATTATTGTCTGGAATCCTCAATAATGATATCATGCAAACTTGTCCCCTCAGGTCACTTTCATCACCATTTCTGGTTCATTCAAGTGCTATGCAAACTGATTGCCCTAGATTCCCCCTTCTCCCTCAACATGGAAGAGAGTTCTAAATTTGGAATTGTGGACCCACTAAAAGGTGCCATTCAATGAGTCAAACGACACACTTAGTATTTTCCTAGCATACAGTGGAAGAAATATATCACACCTCTAGAGACGTTTTGATTTTTTTTCTCTACTTATAGCTAACATAAGGGTTTTTTTTACTGTCTTCTAAAAGTCAGGAATTATTTTGCTTTTACTTATTTTTCAGGTTAAAATGTTAAAGAGCCCTAAAATAAGTTATGCTTTATTTCAAGACCATCCTGATTAGTAATTTGATTTTATACTATAACATTTATTGAACCTCTGAAAGCTATGCAGGTTGAGGAGTATCATGGAGTATTTATAGAGCAAGGACATGAAAACCATGCCTAAATGGAATTATGAATGTGATACATACAGACTGGAATGGTCAAGTATTCAAACATTCTGATTACATTTTTCATAAATATTCTTAGTAATGCTGAGTTTGCTTTTACTTATTGTATTATGCAATAAAGAAATATCTAAAATCAGAAAGTATAAATATTGTGTATATATATATTTTTTTCATTAAATTTAAATTTTCATTCTATTGTAGCTCTCCTCAAAATATTTCATATATGACCTTCTGAGACTAAAGATGTAAATGACGAGTCATCACTTGCAGAATGCCAAAAACCCAAGTACTTTGAAAATTAAAAGTAGACTAAGTCATAATATTTCAAATAATTTCACTCAATAATAAGACAGTGTGAGGGGAAGGAGACCTCTAGGAGGATGCCCCTGTCACCTGCCATTGGCCTTCATGTCACACTTTTGCCAGTAGCTTGAGTGAAGTTGTGGTAGATCTACACTACAAAGTGATCCATGTCATGAAACTGAGAAAAGAGAGAAAATGTAGTATCCCAATCTGTAAACCCTTGTGTTTTTTGAGCAATCAATACATGTGAATTGCAACAAGACCACCAAAGAAAACAAGTCATAGAGATGTCCAAAATAGAGTGTTGTTGCTTGAATCTAAGCTTTACTAGTCAAACCACACCAGGAATTCAGTATCAGTGTTATATCAGCAAGGAGACATCTACAAGAATAAACAGAATATTGAAATTTGTGCAATCCATAGCATATATCCTTGCTTAATGAAGCACTGAAAGCAGGACTATTCATTGGATGAAGCTATTAAAGTATTGCAGATAATCAAAGAGTGAAGAGAAGCAAAGAGAAGCAAATTCATTCTGTTCTACAGGCCCATGACAGCCACACAGTGTCAGTAATTGATTATTTAGCTGATGCTTCCAAGACTTTCACGGCAATGACCAGCCTAGATCCTTGTCAAGCTCCTCATCTCTGCACCTCTCTAATTTCTAAAGCCTCATGGCATCTCATAAAGGCATATTTGCCATACTGCATGTTATATAACCTTGAATTGCCTTTAAATCAGAAGAACATAAACACCATCACCAGTCTAAGTTCAGAAACTCAAGTTATCTATCACTGAAAGTAAGTTTTAATTTTACTTAGTCCAAGTGCATGCATGTAGTGTCAGGACCTCGGCATTGTTCCTATAACAAAATTCTGTAACTGCCTTCTGTTTTGTTCCTGCCTTCTGTTTTGTTCCCTGGAGTTCTGAGTTCCTCCTGCCTTGGTACCTCTCTAGGATCCAGGTTCCTCCAAGGTTGAACAATGTCTTTTTCTTGCCCATATTACTAGGCACCTGATTTCTGCCTATGAATCCCAGTCATTTGTTACCAAACCTGCTTTGCTGATTTCTAAATGACCTCAGTTGCTCAAACATCCAATGTGCCCTGCTACAGCCTTTACTTCTGTTTGTAGTACCTCTTGGTCAGGTGCTCTATCCTCCTGAAATGATGACTTGTTAGCTAGCTACTCAATTCCCTGTCTACTATTGTTGAGCTTGTGCTACAGCCGGGGTACAATCCAGTTTCAAAAAAAACTGCCCATTCTACTCGATTAAGGTCTGAGTCACTGTATAGATTATAATATGCAAAATCAGTGGTTCTCAAGTTCTCATATGTTGTATGTATGACAATTACCCGAAAGGCTTTTTAAAACAGATTGGTGGGCCTCACCCTCAGCATGTCTGATGCATTAAGTCTGGGATGAGGTCTGATAATATTCATTCCTAGTAGGTGATGCCAGTGCTGCTGGTATGAGGACAACATTTTGAAAACCAGCATAGATATTTATATCCCTGTAGGCTGATGACTCTGTGTGAGGACTCAAACTTTATATTTCATATTTACTTAGAATTTAATGTTAAATGAATCTTTAAAATAAGAATTGACTTAAGTGGAAACATTATGCAATCATGTAACATGAGAGGCCTATACCTTTCTGTACAGAGCATGTTCTGTAATGTGCTGTGTAACACTAACAGAAGATGCTTTCTATAAAAGCAAAGAAACAAAAAATAAACATCAGCAACAACCACAACAACAAAAGAGGTTCCTACGTTCAAATTAAATTCATAAAATGTTGCATATGACATGCTCCCTTTGGAAATTCACAAGGCCTTATAACATTTAAAGATATCAGAAACATTGTGGTCAAGAAACCCATTTAACTTGGTTTAACCCTGGGTTTTCTACAATAGATGTGTCCCAACACAATATCCTTCTTTAATTTACTACCTAACAAAACCCTTCAAAACTAATGTTCTATAGAATTGAGTTTGTAAATGTTGATTTAAAGAATGCTCTTACTTTGCCCATCAAGGAAAGCATGTACCTTTGCAATAGCTATTTCCACATTTACAAGTAACATAATGTACTCTTTACTTCTGAGATTCAGTGAGGCTTTTATTTAAATTAAGAACACAATATATTTTAATCTCTCTAGTAACAGAGCAAATGTCAAATTCATCTGGATTAAATGAGAATGAATATGATAAGAACCTGGTATCATGAATGGAAAATATTAATAGATCTCTCCATATATGACAGTCCTCTTCCCTTGTTGGAGATTAGGCCCATTGTTTCTGTTGTGTAAGGCATTGGAAAATCATAATAAATCAAGAAAAGCACACAGTAATTTAGGAAGACTTTATTATCTGAGTTGACAAGATCCTGATCAGTCACTAGCCTCAGGTGATGTCATTTATTCATCTGTGTTTTCTGGGCTAGAGTTTACCCCCAAACAAGAAATAAGATTGCTGGTAGAAGGGAAGGTGAGAGGACCAAACATGCGCCTTGGTTCATCTTATCTAAGTCATTTCCTTAGCAGATCCAAGGAATTAATTGCAGTGTTAAAAAGGATTTTAGATTTCCTATGCTCATTATTGTTTGCTTTTGAAAATAATATAAGAATAAAAATGCATTAAAAGGAGATCAGACATGAGTTCAGATTTTGTACACATTATAAAAGCTACCCTAATGGACATGATGAAAGAACTATATGATGAGTATTCCCTGGAGTCAAAAATATTCATATTATCAAAATTATTGAGTTTTGCTCTACCCCTTTAGCAGGACACTCACTTGATTTTAGATAATGGAGGAAATCTGATGGAGGATGACTAATGTGTGGATTAATCAGGCAATGGATTACTCTGCTCAGGCTGCCATAACAAAATACCATAAACTGTTTGGCTTAAACAAAAATTTATTTTCTCATGGTTTTGAAGGCTGAAGAACCCAACATCAAGACTCCAGCATGATTTTCTTTTGGGTGAGAGCTGTCTTCCTGGCTTGCAGACAGCCACCTTCTTGATATTGTACACACAGCAGAGAGAATGTACTGTTTAGTGTCTCCTCTTATAAATACACTAATCCTATCAGATCAGGGCTCCACCCTCATTATCTCATTTAAACCTAATTACCTCCTTATAGACCCCATCTCCAAATACAGTCTCACTGGGGGGATTAGGACTTCAACATATAAATTTGGTGGGAATGCAGTTCAGTTGATAGCAGACAGGAAACCAAACCAAACCAAACCAAGCAAAACATCAGCTTCAGGATAACTACTAGAATGATTCAACTGAATCACTTTATTTATTTATATACGGGAAAGAGCCAGTTTATTCTAGAAGAAGAATTCTTGAGGGGAATGCAGTTTATTTGGGGTTCTGAGTGAGTAGGAACTCTAAATATATTTATGGATAATATAGGTCTACTTTGTTTTGGCCACATGAAGTATTAATATAGATCTTAATAAGGTCATCAGAGGAGGTAATTAAGAAAGTTTTATATATCATCTTAGAGTTCTTAAAGAGATCTATCACTTAGAAAAACAAAATTCCCAAATTGGTTTTACATTGGTCCCATGATGTGCTTTGCACAAAAGTGTTCCAAGGTCAAGTAACCTTAAGGGAAAGACATATGTTTTATCCACCCTCTCAGACATTCTCAGTGCTCATTGATATATTAAGATTTTTGAGAATTTCTATAGTAAAGAAGGTGCTTGAATCCATTATTTCCCAAACGTTATTGAATTTTGGAATATTCTTCATTGAAATAACAGTTATTGAGACCTGTAGAATTACTTTTACACAGAGTACATTTAGGAACACTTTTGTGCCTAATGAAGAGCTATCCAATGAAGGGAAGAGAAATAGGAGAATTTAGTGTGGGTATAAAATTCTCACATTAAAAATGTAAGTTTCTGGAAGATATTCTACTCTAAAAATGAGCTATCTAATTTGTCATCAAAAGTAAATATCTTGAGGGCTTCCCTGGTGGTGCAGTGGTTGGGAGTCCACCTGCTGATGCGGGAGACGCGGGTTCGTGCCCCGGTCCGGGAGGATCCTGCATGCAGTGGAGCGGCTGGGCCCGTGGGCCATGGTCGCTGGGCCTGTGCCTCCGGAGCCTATGCTCCGCAGCGGGAGAGGCCACAGCAGTGAGAGGCCCGCGTGCCACAAAGAGAGGAAAAAAAAAAAAAGTAAATATTTTGAGCTTTTACTCAGAGTATATTATACAAACAATGCATGGGGTACCAATTTCTACACAAGCAGAGTATCTCAGTTCTCAATATTTTATCATGGTTTGAACAAAATTGATATACTGTGTTTTCTTATACTTTGAAATTCACATAGAGTATGATGAGTAGACTCTTGGGATGTTGGAAATCATAACAGTATTGTGGAATAAACTGGATAACTTAGAATAAAGAAGAGATTCAGGTAGGGTAAAACATTCCTGTCTTTAAGGATTGAGATGATAGTAATATAAAAAGTGGAAGTTGCTTGCTCCTTTTCCCAGATGCAAAAAATCTGGATGACAATTTTCAGGTCCATGTCAGAAGTGCTATAATAAAGAATGGGATAGAATTGGAACACATACTAGAGTGACACAATTGGCAAGAGTGGAAATACCGCATTGAGGGTCGGCAAGACGGAAAGTGTTTTCAAAAGAGAGCAACAGTACTCAGAGGTAAGAAGAACATGAATAGTTCAAGGAAACAGAATGCAGTAAGTGAGGAAATAGGTGGTATAAAGTGAAGTTAGAAAAGTAATCAGAGACCAGATCATGCAATGTGAAGGCAGCTATGCTGCATTTAGGCTTTAACTTAAGGAGTTTAGAATTTATACTCCAGCAACAAGGGTGTCATAAATGGATCTTAATAAGAACAGTAAACATATTTTGGCTTTGGTATGAAGACTGGATGAAGTGAGACAGACCAGAACCTTGGAGATCAGTTAGGAGTCTACTGCAATATGACACTTGAGAGATGATGAATGACTTATGAAAATGCAATGGGAGTTAAGAGCAGAAAACAATAGAGAGTATAGTAAAGATTCATAAAGTGCTTACTGTGTACCATGCACTGTTCCAATAATAGTATTTAATGACCCACAACAATTCTTTGACATATAGTCATTATTGTTAGCTTCATTTTACAGATAAGAATGCAAGAAATGGAGAAGTTAAGGTAGTAAGTCAAAGAAGCATTAATCTAATCCAGAAAGTCTCCTCAAGAGAGAGGCTCTGTTAGCACCTATGCTCTATGACATGTTAAAACTTCACATGAGAGCTTTCTGGGAAGTAGAAGCAGCAGGACCATGCAGTTGGGAGCAGGCAAAAATTGAGGAAATGGGAGGTACTGAGGATAGTGCCCATATTCCTGATTTGAGCAACTAAGAACATATTGTTACATATTATGATATTATGATCTAAGACAGCAGCCACAGAAGGGATGACATGGTTTGTGGTAGAAAATAATGAATTCTCTTTTGGACTTGTTGACTTTAAAAAACTTGAGAATTTTCAACTAGTGCAATTCAGGGACTAGCAAAATAGATATATCTGAAATTAAGAATGGTAGGGGTGATATATACACTACCAAACATAAAATAGATAGCTAGTGGGAAGCAGCCACATAGCACAGAGAGGTAAGCTCGGTGCTTTGTGAACACCTAGAGGGGTGGGATAGGGAGGGTGGGAGGGAGGGAGACGCAAGAGGGAAGAGATATGGGAACATATGTATATGTATAACTGATTCACTTTGTTATAAAGCAGAAACTAACGCACCATTGTAAAGCAATTATATTCCAATAAAGATGTAAAAAAAAAATAAGATTACCTGGAAAAACATCAGGATAACAAGAATTATAGATTTCATTGAAGAAGAGAATTTACCAGCTTTGACAAATAACAGAAATGCCTGTCTTGGCAAGTAGTGAAAACTTAATTAGTAGTATTAACGTGGGTATCTGATGTCCAACTGCTAGGATAGTGTACAAAGTGGTTTGCAATAGTTAGGAGTTTGAAATAAATGACATTTTGGTTCCTTCTAAATTCTAATGATGCTGTACATTTTTCCATTACAGGCAAAATGATATATATCCCCAGATTCCCAAACTATGTGATTATTTTCAGTACTTGAGATGAGAAAACGCATCCTGAAGTTCATTTATGTCAGTATCAATTTCTACTAATTTTTAATTTGGTATGCGGTTATGGCAGGTGGGATAGGTATAATAAAACATGTATTATTTGTCAAACTTTCCAGTCTCAAAATTAAATATTGAACGACTAGGGAACTTCTACAGTACTTATTTCAAACTGAATATGAACTATTCAGTGTTTTCAAATTTGCCAAGATTCTGGAGCCTGGCATAAAGTAGGTATACAATAAACATTTGTTAGAAAATGAAAGAATAAAACAAATCCATGGTATAATTTCCATGTTTGAAATCAGTGTGAAGATACTATTTATGAATACAGATCTTTTAAATTTTCTAGCTGCATAATACTTTCCAATATTTATTCCATTGTGGGTTTTTACCCCAAAGAATATCAAGGACGCTGCCTGCCAGAAACAGAATGATTACTTGAGTAGTCTCATAATTTTTACCTTTAATATTAAATATATATGCTTGTAACAATTTCTGTAGCTTGCTTAAGGAATCTTTTCCGGTCATAAAAATTAAATTTTCCAATATCTTATTAATATTTATAATCCTTCCCCCAACACACACACAATTTGAAATGTTGAGTAAGAGTAGGATTAGATGTTGTTTATTTATGACTGAAACACACTAGATGAGGTCCGGAAAAACTGTCATAAAGTCTGACACCATTTTTATGTTTGACAGATGATAGCTTTGAGTTCTTACCATTCCCCTTTGCCCTTCTCCCCTACACCTGGGTTAGCTGATAACAAAGCCTGAATGCTTGGAGCAAGTGGGAAGTTAAAACCATGCAAGCCCCATCCTGTATGCAGGGACCCAAGCCCAGCCCCACCCTGTAGCTACCATAAATCTCAAGTCACTCTCCTTTCCCTGCTTTCTCAAGACCATTTTTGAACCAGCATGGGCGCCTGCCCTTTTCTCTCCAGAAAGTCTCATTATGTCAGTAATAAACTTTTGCATACCCTCTTGATGCGTGTGAGGTATCATCAGTCTCAACATTCAAACCAAAGCAAAAACCCAAACAGAATAAGCATTGTCTGTGGTTACTAAGACTTCTGGGCCCCTACTGGGTCCCATAAGTTAGATGACTAATATTTAACACAAATTTCTATGACAACAGCACTTAGCAATGCTCTTCATTATAGAATACTACATAATCAATATTTTTCTCCTTTTAGAAGAATGATTCTCATCTGGCTCTCCCCTTTATTCCTCACTGGTAAACTTGTATGTCTAAATTTATATATTTAAGTCCTCTTTCTCCTGGTAGGTAAAACAAATTAATGAACATCTATATGGCCCAAGGAAGTTTGCTTTTGGAAATTTGTAATGCTGTATCAACTAATTAAACAAAATACTGTACTCTCTGTGTAGAAATTTGTGAAATGTTGACTAGCTTCTTCATGGATGAAGTAATTTTCTCTTTCAAGTTTATATATTTTAAAGCCTTTGGTAACTCACCTAGTTCTTCCTATATTCCCCAGAGTACTGTGGTAGGGACGATGTTATATGTTTACCACATCATTTTCCTTTCCTATGGAAAGCTGAAAAACTACAATTCTCAGTAACCCTAATGGTTAAATTTGGACCATATGATTGGGTTCTGCTCAGTATAAAAGTGAGTGAAAGTCATCTGTTATTTGTGACCTGAGACAGTTAAAAGCAGGTTGGAATTCTTCATCCTCTCTCCATGGCTTGTGGAAACATCCTGGCTTCCTGAGTTACCATTAAGGAAGTAGCAGGTTGCTGAACACAACCAACAACTCTGGTATTTGGAATCTTGTGCCAAGCCACCAAGAATGAATGGGCTTTGTTGCTGCTGCAAAGCTTAGTTTATTATGACTAATACTAATACCAAAATATTCACAAACAACACTTACTTTCTCAGTTAAATACAAGGAGGTCTCTATGACCTTAAGATGTCTTTAGCCAGTTATTTTAGTATTAAATTAGACAAATTCTGAATATTAACATCCACAGAAGTAGTATTTTTATTTATTTATTTATTTTTACACTATTTTTTTTTTTTTTACATCTTTATTGGAGTACAGTTGCTTTAGAGTGCTGTGTTACTTCTGCTGTATAACAAAGTGAATCATCTATATGTATATATATATATATCACCATACCTCTTCCCTCTTGAGCCTCCCTCTCACTCTCCCTATCCCACCCCTCTAGGTGGTCACAAAGCACTGAGCTGATCTCCCTGTGCTAGGTAGCTCTCTCCCACTAGCTATTTATTTTACATTAGGTACTGTATACATGTCAACACTACACTCTCACATCATCCCAGCTTACCCTTCCCTGACCCTCCCCGTGTCCTCAAGTCCATTTTCTACGTCTGCATCTTTATTCCTGTCCTGCCACTTGGTTCATCAGAACCTCTTTTTTTTTTTTAGATTCCTTATATATGTGTTAGCATATGGTATTTGTTTTTCTCTTTCTGACTTACTTCGCTCTGTATGACAGAATATAGGTCCATCAACCTCACTACAAATAATTCAATTTCATTTCTTTTTATGGCTGAGTTATATTCCATTGTATATATTTGCCACATCTTCTTTATCCATTCATCTGTAGATGGACATTTTGGTTGCTTCCATGTCCTGGTTATTGTAAATAGTGCTGCAATGAACATTATGGTACATGACTCTTTTTGAATTATGATTTTCTCAGGGTATATGCCCAGTTGTGGGATTGTTGGGTCATACAGCAGTTCTATTTTTAGAATTTTAAGGAACCTCCATACTGTTCTCAGTTTCCTTTGCTGTGCAAAACTTTTAAGTTTCATTAGGTCCCATTTTATTTATTTTTGTTTTTATTTCCATTAGTATTAGGAGGTGGGTCAAAAAGGATCTTGCTGTGATTTATGTCATCAAGTGTTCTGCCTATGTTGCCCTCTAAGAGTTTTACACTATCTGGCCTATACATTTAGGACTTTAATCAACTTTGAGTTTATTTTTGTGTATGGTATTAAGAATTGTTC
Source organism: Neophocaena asiaeorientalis asiaeorientalis (assembly GCF_003031525.2). Taxonomy (NCBI): domain Eukaryota; kingdom Metazoa; phylum Chordata; class Mammalia; order Artiodactyla; family Phocoenidae; genus Neophocaena; species Neophocaena asiaeorientalis. Next base: position 2,478,601 of record NW_020174653.1, read on the forward strand.
TAATTTCATTATTTTCCATGTAGCTATCCAGATTCCCAGCACTATTTATTGAAGAGGCTGTCTTTTTTCCATTGCATATTCTTGCCTCCTTCATCAAAGATAAGGTGATGATATGTGCGTGGGTTTATCTCTGGGCTTTCTCTCCTGTTACATTGATCTATATTTCTGTTTTTGTGCCACTCCCATACCGTCTTGATTACTGTAGCTTTGTAGTATAGTTTGAAGTCAGGGAGCCTGATTACTCCAGGTCCATTTTTCTTTCTCAAGATTGCTTTTGCTATTTGTGGTCTTTTCTGTTTCTATACAAATTGTAAAATTTTTTGTTCTAGTACTGTGAAAAATGCCATTGGTCATTTGATAGGGACTGCATTGAATCTGTAGATTGCTTTGTGTAGTATAGTCATTACCACAATGTTGATTCTTCCCATCCAAGAACATGGTATGTCTCTCCATCTGTTTTTAAGATCTCTGATTTCTTTCATCAGTGTCTTATAGTTTTCTGCATACAGGTCTTTTGTCTCCTTAGGTAGTTTATTCCTAGGTGTTTTATTCTTTTTGTTGCAGTGGTAAATGGGAGGTTTTCCTTAATTTCTTTTTCTGATATTTCATTGTTAGTGTATAGGAATGTAAGATTTCCGTGCATTAATTTTGTATCCTGCTACTTTTCCAAATTCATTGAGTAGCTCTATTAGTTTCCTGGTGGCATCTTTAGGATTCTCTATGTATAGTGTCATGTCATCTGCAAACAGTGACAGTTTTACTTCTTCTTTTCCAATTTGGATTCCTTTTATTTCTTTTTCCCTCTGATTTCCATGGCTAAAACTTCAAAAGGTATGTTGAATAACAGTGGTAAGAGTGGGTACCCTTGTCTTCTTCCTGACCTTAGAGAAAAGGTTTTCAGTTTTTCACCATTGAAATGATGGTAGCTGTGGGTTTTCCATATATGGCCTTTATTACAGTGAGGTAGATTCCCTCTATTCCCACTTTCTGGGGGGTTTTAATCATAAGTGGTGTTGAATTTTGTCAACAGCTTTTTTCTGCATCTATTGAGATTATCCCAAGGATTTTCTCCTTCAATTTGTTAATATGGTGTATCACAATGATTGATTTGCATGTATCAAAAATTCCTTGCATTCCTGGGATAAACCCCACTTCATCATGGTGTGTGATCCTTTTAATGTGCTGTTGGATTCTGTTTGCTAGTATTGTGGTGAGGATTTTTCATCTATGATCATCATTGATATTGGCCTGTAGTTTTCTTTCTTTGAGAAAACTTTGGCTGGTTTTGATATCAGTGTGATGGTGACCTTGTAGAATGAGGTTGGGAGTCATCCTCCCTCTGCTATATTGTGGAAGAATTTGAGAAGGACATGTGTTAGCTCATCTCTAAATGTATGATAGAATTCACCTGTGAAGCCATCTGGTCCTGGCCTTTTGTTTGTTGCAAGGGTTTTAATCACAGTTTCAATTTCAGTGCTTGTGATTTGTCTATTCATATTTTCTATTTCTTCCTGGTTCAGTCTTGGAAGGTTGTACTTTTCTAAGAATTTGTCCATTTCTTCCAAGTTGTTCATTTTATTGGCATATAGTTGCTTGTAGTAGCCTCTCCTGAGCCTTTGCATTTCTGCAGTGTCAGTTGTTACTTCTGTTTCGTTTCTAATTCCGTTGATTTGAGTCTTCTCCCTTTGTTTTCTTAATGAGTCTAACTAATGGTTTATCAGTTTTTCAAAGAACCAGCTTTTTGTTTTATTGGTCTTTGCTATTGCTTCCTTCATTTCTTTTTAATTTTTTTTTAAACATCTTTATTGGAGTACAATTGCTTTACAATGGTAAGTTAGTTTCTGCTTTTTAACAAAGAGAATCAGCTATACATATATCCTCATATCTCCTCCCTCTTTCATCTCCCTTCTACTCTCCCTATGCCACCCCTCTAGGTGGTCACAAAGCACCAAGCTGATCTCCCTGTTCTATGTGGCTGCTTCCTACTAGCTATCTATTTTACATTTGGTAGTGTATATATGTCAATTGTTACTCTCTCACTTCATCCCAGCTTACACTTCCCACTCCCCATGTCCTCAATTCCATTCTCTATGTGTGTGTCTTTATTCCTTTCCTACCCCTAGGTTCCTCAGAACAATTATATTTGGATTCCATAGATATGTGTTAACATGCAATATCCATTTTTCCCTTTCTGACTTACTTCACTCTGTATGACAGTCTCTAGGTCCATCCACTTCACTACAAATGACTCAATTTTGTTTCTTTTTATGGCTGAGTAATATTCCATTGTATATATGTACCACATCTTCTTAATCCATTCATATGTCGATGGACATTTTGGTTGCCTCCATGAGCTGGCTATTGTAAATAGAGCTGCAATGAACATTATGGTACATGATTCTTTTGAATTATGGTTTTCTCAGGATATATGTCCAGCAGTGGGATTACTGGGTCACATGGTAGTTATATTTTTAGTTTTGTAAGGAATTTCCAGACTGATCTCCATTGTGGCTGTATCAATTTACTTTCCTGCGAACAGTGCAAGAGCATCCTCTTTTCTCAAAACCCTCTCCAGCATTTATTGCTTGTAGATTTTTTGATGATGGCCATTCTGACTGGTGTGAGGTGATACCTCATTGTACTTTTGAGTTGCATTTCTCTAATGTTTAGGGATGTTGAGCATCCTTTCATGTGTTTGCTGGCAATCTGTATATATTCTTTGGAGAAATGTCTATTTAGGTCTTCTGCCCATTTTTGGATTGGGTTGTTTGTTTTTTTGATATTCAGCTGCATGAGCTGCTTGTAAATTTTGGAGATTAATCCTTTGTCCATTGCTTCATTTTCAAATATTTTCTCCCATTCTAAAGGTTGCCTTTTCGTTTTGTTCATGTTTTCCTTTGCTGTGCAAAAGTTTTTAAGTTTTATTAGGTCCCATTTGTTTATTTTTGTTTTTTATTTCCATTTCTCTAGGGTGTGGGTCAAAAGGTTCTTGCTGTGATTTATGTCATAAAGTGTTCTGCCTATGTTTTTCTCTAAGATATTTATAGTGTCTGGCCTTACATTTAGGTCTTTAATCCATTTTGAGTTTATTTATGTGTATGGTGCTAGGGAGTGTTCTAATTTCATTCTTTTCCATGTAGCTGTCCAGTTTTCCCAGCACCACTTATTGAAGAGGCTGTCTTTTCTCCATTGTTTATTCTTGCCTCCTTTATCAAAAATAAGGTGACCATTTCCTTCATTTCTTTTTCATTTACTTCTGATCTGATCTTTATGATTTCTTTCCTTCTGCTCTTTTGTTTTTGTTGTTTTATTTATTTTATTTATTTATTTTTGTTCTTCTTTCTCTAATTGCTTTAGGTGTAAGGTTAGGTTTTTTATTTGAGATTTTTCTTGTTTCATGACCTGGGATTGTACTACTATAAACTTCCCTCTTAGGGCTTCTTTTGCTGCATCCCATAGGTTTGGGTAGTAGTGTTTTCACTGTCAGTTGTTTCAAGGTATTTTTTTGATTTCTTCAGTGATCTCTTAGATATATAGTAGTGTATGGTTTAGCCTCCATCTGTTGTATTTTTCACAGTTTTTTTCCTGTAATTTATATCTTAGTCTCATAGCATTGTAGTCAATTTTCTTAAATTTACCGAGGCTTGATTTGTGACCTAAGATATGCTCTATCATGGAGAATGTTTCATGAGCACTTGAAAGTGCATTCTGTTGTTTTGGAATGTGATGTCCTATAAATATCAATTAAGGCTATCTGGTCTAATGTGTCATTTAAAGCTTCTGTTTCCTTATTTATACACATTTTTGATGATCTGTCCATTGGTGAAAGTCCATTGGGTTGTTTAAGTCTCCTACTATGATTGTGTTACTGTTGATTTACCCTTTTATGGCTGTTAGCATTTGCCTTATGTATTTAGGTGTTCCTATGCTGTGTGCATAAATATTTACAGTTGTATCTTCCTCTTGGATTGATCCCTTGATCTCTATGTAGTGTCCTTCTTTTTCTCTTGTTACTGCTTTTGTTTTAAAGTGTATTTTGTCTGATATGAATATTGCTACTGAAGCTTTCTTTTGGCTTCCATTTGCATGGAATATGTTTTTCTATCCCCTCACTTTCAGTCTGTATGTGTCACTAGGTCTCTTGTAGACAGTGGGTCTCTTGTAGACAGCATGTATATGGATCTTGTTTTTGCATCCATTCAACCAGTTTATTTCTTTTGGTTGGAGCATTTAATCCATTTACATTTAAGATAATTATCAATATGTATCTTCCCATTACCAGTTTCTTAATTGTTTTTGGTTAGTTTTCATAGGTCTTTTCTTTCTCTTGTTATTCCTGCCTAGAGAAGTTCCTTTAGCATTTGTTGTAATGCTGGTTTGGTTGTGCTGAATTCTCTTAACTTTTGCTTGTCTGTAAGGTTTTAATTTCTCTGTCAAATCTGAGTGAGATCCTTGCTGAGTAGAGTAATCTTGGTTGTAGGTTTTTCCCTTTCATCACTTTAAATATGTCCTGTCACTCCCTTCTGGCTTGCAGAGTTTCTCTGAAAGATCAACTGTTAACTTGTGGGGAATCCCTTGTATGGTATTTGTTGCTTTTCCCTTGCTGCTTTTAATAGTTTTTCTTTGTATTTTATTTTTGTTAGTTTGATTAACATGTGTCTTGGCATGTTTCTCTTTGGGTTTATCCTGTATGGGACTCTGCACTTTATGGACTTGATTAACTATTTCTTTCCCCATGTTTAGGAAGTTTTCAACTATAATCTCTTCAAATATTTTCTTGAACCCTTTCTTTCTCTTCCTTTTCTGGGACCCCTGTAATTTTAATGTTGGTGTATTTAATGTTGTTCCAGTGGTCTCTGATAGTCTCCTTGATTCTTTTCATTCTTTTTTCTTTATGCTGCTCTGTGGCAGTTATTTCCACTGTTCTATCTTCCAGATCACTTCTCCATTCTTCTGTCTCAGTTATTCTGCTATTGATTCCTTCTGGAGTATTTGTAATTTCATTTATTGTGCTATTCATCATTTTGTGTGTGTGTGTGTGTGTGCTTTAGTTCTTGTAGGTCCTTGTTAAACGTTTCTTGTATTTTCTCCATTCTATTTCTGAGATTTTGGATCATCTTTACTATCATTACTCTGAATTCTTTTTCAGGCAGACTACCTGTTTTGTCTTCATTTGTTTGGTCCATGGGTTTTTACCTTGCTCCTTCATCTGCTGCATATTTCTCTGTCTTCTCATTTTGTTTAACTTACTGTGTTTGGGGTCTCCTTTTCACAGGCTGCAGGTTCATAGTTCCCATTGTTTTTGGTGTCTGTGCCCAGTGGGTGAGGTTGTTTCATTGGCTTCTGTAGGCTTCCTGATGGAGGAGACTGGTTCCTGTGATCTGGTGGGTAAGGCAGGATCTTGTCCTTCTGGTAGGCAGGGCCATGTCTAGTGGTGTGTCTTGCGGTGTCTGTGAACTTACTATGACTTAGGCAGCCTGTCTCCTGATGGGTGGGGTTGTGTTTCTGTCTTGCTAGTTGTTTGGCATGGGGTGTCCAGCACTGGAACTTGCTGGCCATTTGGCGGAGCTGGGTCTTAGTGTTGAAATGGAGATCTCTGGGAGAGGTCTTGCTGATTAATATTACATAGGGCTGGGAGGTTTCTGGTGGTCCAGTGTTCTGGGCTTGGCTCTCCCACTTTGGCGGCTCAGGTCCAATAACCGGCTGGAGCACCAAGACCCTGCCAGCCACATGGCATGGAATAAAATGTAGAAAAAAAAAAATGAACAGGCAGAACCCCAAGGCAAATGGTAAAAGCAAAACTAAACAGACAAAACACAAAGAACATACACACACACACTCCCAAAAAGGGAAAAAATAGAAAAGCAAGAGTGCAGCCAAACCAATAGACAAACCCACAAATGAAAACAAACACTAAAATGAAACTAAGAAAAACATAAAACTGAAAAGAAATCAAATTCAGAAAGCAAACCCCAAGTCCACAGTTGCCCCCAAAATCCACAGCCTCAATTTTGGGAACACTTGTTGTCTATTCAGGTCTTCCACAGATACACGGTTTACAAAGCTGATTGAGAGGATTTAATCCTCTGCTCCTGAGGCTGCACAGAGAAATTTCCCTTTCTCTTCATTGTTTGCACAGCTCCTGGGGTTCAGCTTTGGTTTTGGCCCCACCTCTGCATGTAGGCCACCCTCTAGCATCTGTGCCCCACACAGACATCAGGGTGTTAAAACAGCAGCTGATTAGGGCTCTCTTATTCACTCAGGATGGGGTGAGGGAGAGGTACGGTAGTCACAATTTTGATGCGGGGAATGCCTGTTGCGGCAGAGGTCAGCATGAAGTTGCAACAGTCTCTGGCATGCTGTGTGTTCTCCCAGGAAATTTGGCCCTGGATCACGGACTCTGGCAGTGGCGTGCTGCACAGGCTCCCAGGAGGGTGTGGGTAGTGACCTGAGCTTGTGCCCAGGATCCTTGGTGGCAGTGGTGGCAGCAGTAGAAGTCCCAGCTAGCTGTGGTGCACTGACCAGTTTCAGGCTGTCTTCACAGAGCCAGCTGCCGTCCTCTACCTGGATTCTGATCTATGAAGACTGAGCCTCAGCTCCCAGCCCCCACCCACCTCAGCAGATGAGCAGACAAGCTTCTCAGGCTGGTGAGTGCTGATTGGCACCAATCCTCTGTGTGGGAATATCTCCACTTTGCCCTCCATGCCCTTGTTGCTGCACTCTCTTCTGAGGCTCTGAAACTCTGCCTGACTGTCCCCGCCAGTGAGCATGCTTCCTAGTGTGTGGAAACCTTTCCTCTTTCACAGCTCCCTCACAAAGGTGCATCCTGATTCCTTTGTCTTTTTTTTCTTTTTTGTCTTTTTTTATTATGCCCTATCCAGGTATGTGGGGATTGTCTTGCTTTTTAGGAAGTCTGAGTTCTTCTGCCAGCATTCAGTCGTTGTTCTGTAAGAGTTCTTCCACATGTAGATGTATTTTTTTTTTAACATCTATATTGGAGTTTAATTGCTTTTCAATGGTGTGTTACTTTGTGCTTATAATAAAGTGAATCAGCTATACATGTACATATATCCCCATATCTCCTCCCTCTTGCATCTCCCTCCCACCCTCCCTATCCCACCACTCTAGGTGATCACAGAACTCCAAGCTGACCTCCCTGTGCTATGCCACTGTTTCCCACTAGCTATCTATTTTACATTTGGTAGTGTATATATGTCAATTGTTACTCTCTCACTTCGTCCCAGCTTACCCTTTCCCCTCCCCATGTCCTCAAGTCCATTCTCTACATCTGCATCTTTATTCCTGTCCTGCCCCTAGGCACTTCAGAACCTTTTTTTTTTTTTAGATTCCATATATATGTGTTAGCATACAGTATTTGTTTTTCTCTTTCTGACTTACTTCACTCTGTATGACAGTCTCTAGGTCCATCTAGCTCACTACAAATAACTCAATTTCATTTCTTTTTATGGCTGAGTAATATTCCATTGTATATATGTGCCACCACATGTTCTTTATCCATTCATCTGTTAATGGACACTTAGGCTGCTTCCATGTCCTGGCTGTTGTAAGTAGAGCTGCAAGGAACATGTGGTCACATGTAGATGTATTTTTGATATATTTGTGAAGAGGAAGGTGATCTCCATGTCTTACTCCTCCACCATCTTGAAAGTCCCCTTCCATCCACTGATGTAGTGTTTTTAAATGCTCTTTTTAATAACAATCCTTTCTGATTTTCTTCCCCCCAAATCCCTTGATTGCTCTCACTCATCCCAAAGGTACACTTACTTTCTCAATTTTGCATTTATTTTTAAGTTCTTTGTCTTTTTTATCTATGTTCAATGTTTTTCAAAGAATACTTCACCTTTTGGAATCTGCCTTCTTAATATGAGTCTATCAAAAGGGGTGAGACACAGGTTCCCTTGCCATGGCATTAGAAGTTATCTCCAGATCAATCACAGAACTTAAAATAGTGTATCCTCAGAAGTAAGATAAATTACTTTGCTTGGAATATGGCTTTAATATGTGTATGTCTATTCTCAAGATTTTATTACTTATGTCAAAGATCAAAGTAAATTGCCTGCATGTATGCTAATGAACTAGCTATATTTGAAATCATTACTTCTTTACAATCAGCTTTGTTAGATCCTTCAGGATTTGAAGTACTGTTACTGGATAATGTAACTCTATCCTACTCTCAGTGTAGAAATTTGGGAATTATTGACTTGCTGCTGCATGAATGAAGTAATTTTCCTTTCCAAGTATTGTCCTTCATGAAGATATATTGTCAAGGCTTTATAACCTTTCAATTTCAAACTCTTTTTTAACGGAGAACAGTACAACTACAACAAAAACTTGAAACATCAACCCAAATATTAATGTGATTTCTTCAAGGTGTAGATAAGAAAATAATGAAATATAATGAACTGTTAAATTATATGTGGCACCTGCTTAAATTGTTTTTAATTTGGTAATAACCAGTTACCTTTTGAAGCAAGAATTATGGTTGGTTTATAAACTGTAGTGTTTGTTGATGAGACAGATACATTTGGGTGCTGCAAATCTGGAAATAATTTTTTAAAATATAACTTATATTCCTTTTAAAATTGAATTACAAATCAGTGATAGTCTTTTGTTGATCAAGGTTATACTTTAAGATTCTGAGTGCAAAAATAGATTCACATTAAATGCTCTTTTCTCCTTCTAAATTCCTGCTATTTTTTGTACTGTTCATTTTGTACTTAATCAGGCACCAATTTATAAGCCTCTTTTATTATTGTCTTAGACATTTATTAATTCTATATTGTTGTTTAACATAACTTATTTGTAGCTCTTGATTCCCTCCCTAACGTTTAAACTCTTACAGAACAGAATCTCTATAACACATAAAGCCTGTTGCATAGTAAAATGTAATTTTTAAAAGTCTCATAAAATGTATAGCTAATAACAACCTCCTAATTTTATATAGTTTTATAAATCTGTGTAGATACTTGTACCCAGAATGGATGAAGCACCCAGAAGGTATATGCCCACATGGCCATGTACAGGTTGATCACAATTAAGTTGTAATGCCAAGATTATTTACAATCTTAGAACTTGTTGGTCAAATATAGTCAATGATGGTAATATTTTAACTGCTTCTTGCTTTAAAGATGCAAAGAATACCTAAGTATTGATATTTAATCATCAATTTATTGAATGGGTTTTAAGAAATTTTTAAATAAAGGAGACAGGACAAAAAGGCTAAGAGATAGGAATTGTTCAAGGAGGATGTGGCCACAGTGAGGAACAGGCCATCTATCCTACGTCGTTTGGTTAACAAAGTCTAAAAAGAGGAGATTCAATAACACACAATGGTCCATCAGATGTTAGTTGGCTGGTGAAGTGGTTAAACCTCTTAATGAGAGAAAAATGATTTTCCATGGTACCCATATCAAAGTTGTGTTTTCTGTGCTACAAATTTCATCGTGATTTGGCTGACTAGGAAGGACAGCTTTACTAAGTTTTACATTGGAGATTAAAATAAATTTTACTGATTTTCTTCCACATTATAGAGAAGGCTTGAAATCCTGTTTTCTGTTTTTTGTTTGTTTTTTAATAAATTTACTTACTTTATTTATTTTTGCCTGTGTTGGGTCTTCGTAGCTGCACACGGGCTTTCTCTAGTTGTGGCAAATGGGAGCTACTTTTCATTGCGGTGCTCAAGCTTCTCATTGCAGTGGCTTCTCTTGTTGTGGAGCATGGTCTGTAGGCACGCAGGCTTCAGTAGTTGTGGCTCACAGGCTCTAGAGCGCAAGCTCAGTAGTTGTGGCACATGGACTTAGTTGCTTTGTGGCATGTGGGATCTTCCCAGCAGGGATCAAACCTGTGTCCCCTGCATTGGTGGGTGGATTCTTAACCACTGTGCCACCAAGGAAGTCCCATTTTGTTTGTTTTCGCTTACTAAGATCTTCCTTGTTTTTTCTCTAGAAATCATTATAAATATGTCTTTCACCAAATAATTAATATATTTTAACTGTGGCTGTGGTATAACAAAAAATATATATTTGTTCCTTGCTTCCCAGTTGCTGGCACAAATCCTTGGAATCCTTGAGTAACTCCTGTGCAGTAGGGAGTCAGGAGGCTAGGTAGCTTCAGAATAGGGTCTGGTTGCCATAACAACAAATCACTTTCAGTCCTGCTCCCTAATAACCTCTTTGGAGGGGAGAGGAGCTGGAGATTGAGTTTAGTAAGCAATGGCCAATTACTTAACCAATCATGTCTCTGTAATAAAGCCTCTATAAAAACTCTTAACAATGAGCTTCAGGAAGTTTCTTGTTTGGAGAACACATTGATGCTTTGTGGGAATACAGCACCTGACTCTGCACCATCCTCCCTACCTTGTCTTGTGCACTTCTTCCCTTTAGGCTATTCCTGAGTTGTATCCTTTAGAATAAAGCTATAATGGTAAGTATGGTGCTTTCCTGAGTTCTGTGAGTCACTCTAACAAATTATTGAACTTTAAGGGGATTTGTGGGCATCCCTAAAATTGCAGATGAGTCAGACAGAAGTGTGGGTAGCCTGGGAACCCCAACTGTGGCTAGACTCTAAAGTAGAGGCAGTTTTGTAGGACTGAATCCTTGACCCATGGGGTCTGTGCTAACTCTGGGCAGTTAACACCAGACTTGAATTAAGTTGAATGGTAAGACACTCAACTGGTGTCTGAGAATTGGTGTTGGAAAAGCAGAGGTATAGTAAGTCAGACGTGCATGGCCTATCTTCCTCACATTTTCTCCACTACATGTACCATAATTGCCATTTTAATCAACATTCTCTTTTAAGATTTCTAAAAGAGGTTAAATACACATTGGAGAGCAAATATAGTAAGAATTTAAAAAATTTTTTTTCTAATTATAAGAGTATTATTACTGAAATGTAGAACTCCTGTGTAAAAAAGGAAAATAGGAAGAAATAATTCTTTATAGTCTCTATAGTCCAGAAGAGAAAAAACTATTAAATACATCTAAGATTTATGTGATTGTGTGTGTGTGTGAGTGTGTGTGTGTGTGTGTATTTATTTATTTATTTTAACTTTTACCCCATTCACACATTTCTCGCACCCCCCACCCCCCGCCTCTGGCAAATACCAATATGTTCTCTGTATTTGTAAGTTTTTTTCTTTGTTTGATTTGTTGTTGTTGTTTTTGTTTTTTTGATTCCACATGTAAGCTAGATCATAGGGTGTTTACCTTTCTCTGTCAGACTTATTTTAGTTAGCATAATGCCCTCAAAGTCCATCCATGTTGTTGCAAATAGCAAGAATTTATTGTTTTTTATGGCTGAATACTGTGTGTGTGTGTGTGTGTGTGTGTGTGTGTGTGTGTGTGTGTGTGTATGTATATTATGTATCAATTCATTCATTGATGGGCACTTAAGTTGTTTCCATATCTTGGCTATTGTAAATAGTGCTACAGTAAATATGGGGGTGCTTATATCTTTTTGAGTTAGAGTTTTCATAATTTTTGGTTAAATACCCAGAAGTGAAATTGCTGGATCATATGATATTTCCATTTTAATTTTTTGAGGAACCTCTATACTGTTTGCCATAGTGGCTTCACCAATTTACATTTCCACCCGCAGTGTACAAGGGCTCCCTTTTCTCTACACCCTCACCAACACATGTTATTTCTTATCTTTTTGATAATAGCCATTCTAACAAGTTCAAGGTGATATCTCACTGTGGTTTTGATTTGCATTTTCCTGATGATTAATGGTATTGAACATCCATTCATGTACCTGTTGGCCATCTGTATGTCTTTTTTGGGAAAAAAAAATGTCTATTCAGATCTTCTGCCCATTTTTAACTTATTGTTTGGTTTTTTGCTTTTGAGTTATATAAGTTCTTTATATATTTTTGGATATTAACAAATATTTTTGATTTGCAAATATGTCCTCCCATTCAGTAGTTTGCCTTTTTATTTCATTGATGGTTTCCTTTGCTATACATAAACTTTTTAGTTTTGATGTAGTCCCTTTTTAAATTTTTGATTTTGTTGCTTTTACTTTTGGTACAAATATTTTTCAAATTTTTCAAAATGGTTTTCATACTCATTTTGGTTTGTTTCTAGCATATTACTAATATTTTTCTATGTCAAAAATAGTTATCCATAATATTCTTTTATAGTCACAGGTCATCACAGGGAGGTTCCATGTCTCAACATTCTGATCACTATTTCAAAGACCTATGTCAAGAATGATCATTTCATGAGTTCCACAGATGATGATGACAAATCTGGGATAAGAATGTTTCGTTTATTTTTTTTTATTATTTTTTTGAAATCTATTTCAGATATATACAGATCTAGGCCAACACAGAAATTCAGATGTATTTTTTTATTAATATTAAATTTTTATGTAGTTAATTTGATCTGATTTACTGTCTATCTAAGCAGTATGAATATCTTCACATGTAAATGCATTTGTGTTTATTAGGGCTTCACTTTTTATGTCTAAAATTCATCTAGAACTTACTTTGACTTATAACCACCTGGTTAAGCACTTTGGACATGAATTCAGAACCAAGAGTTTAATGATTTTTCTTAGCCTCTACAAACTTCAGTTTCTTCATTTGCAATGTAGCCTTGATTATATGACTCACTTCTTGTTTTTACTGTGAGGAACAAATAAGACATTAAAAGTATTGGCTTTAGCATAGAGCTTTGTAAACATTTAGTAAATATTAGCTACCCTCAATATATATTTTTCTTCAAAGTGTTAATCAATTATTTCAGGACCCAACATGAAATATTTATTTCCTCACTAAGTAAAAACACCACATTTATCAAGTAATGCACTATAACTCTACTATATAACATGATGGTGTGAAGTACTAAGATTCTTTTTGCTCTGGGAGTTTACAAAGTATAATAGGCATTATCTTGGAGAAAATTGGCCTATTGAAAATAAAACTATCAAGTTTTCCAAGGCCAAGTTCAATGTATGTCTGGTTCTTGGCAAAATGACTCCCAATACACCTCAAGAGCAATATAAGGGACCTTAGGGAAAGTCAAAAAGGAGACTTTGAGAGAGAAGGGCAGACTCAGGAAGGACATTCTTTGAGCCTAGAAGTTTCATATTGAGTGTTGTTTTTTTTAAATCTACAGCAGCCCTACTCCCTCTTCAGGTCAGAGTGATGAACATTTATGCTGAATGTGTGTCCACTGAATGTTGACTCTTCTTAAGCATAGAAGTGAGTGCTTTTCTCTGGTCTGAAAGCTTCTGAAGGCATGAAGCTCTGTGGACTGTCTCCCTGGAGTAGCAGCCCTTGTCAGGACAAAATTGCTGCTTTCCTACATTACTTTTTAAGAGTTCTGGAAAAGTTTAAGTAACACTTTTGAAGAAAAGGATCATCTCTTCACTTAGAACCTAAGAAAAAAAGTCAAAGCAGACCCCAAAATTTACCCTGGTATCATATAAGAAAGCACGGAACAGTGGAAACTGGCTCTGCTGGTGTGCTGGACTGATAGAGTGGGACGCATGAAGAGAAACTCACTTCAAAGAAATGAATGTGTAAGCCTGAAGATAGTTGAGTACCACCAAGAACCACAAATACCAGCTGAGCAGCTTGGGCTTAAATTTCCCATCATATTAATAATCATCTTTCATAGGGTTTTCACCAAAACTCAAAGCCTAATGCCTTACAGATAACCATCTTAAGATCATTGCTACTACATAGATATGCAATTGCTCACATCACAATTACAAACAAACAAAAAGAGGTCGGCTGACACACCAGACAGTCACAATGAATGTACTCCATCTAACTCTAACTTGAGAAGCAGATACCAGGAAGCAAGTTTGTGACTGCTGATGGGGAGATGACATTCCCTCCACAATTTCAGTCTGAAGCTGAGAATGAGAAAGTTGTGGAGAAGAGAGCAAACTTTCAATTATATATACAACTTATTTTTAAATTCAATTGACTTTCTTTTAATAGATATATCGGATAAAGGTATCATTAAAAAGGTCAGCTGCTCAAGAGGAAACATGCTTTCAATTATTACTAGTTTTAGAAAATTAAAATCATTTTGTATTTAGATCACAATAATAAAACATATACATATATTATTACATATGGTTCTGCTCCTTTTAGTCAATTCATTAACTTATGTATTCCTTGGTATCAGAGAACCAGCCTGCTTGAATCATTGGAATTTTATTGTATGATAATATATGTGCATTCTCACCATCATTAATATTCTTTTGAAAGTATTTCTGGCTAGAGGTCATCAAAGTGTGATTTCCATATCAGCGGCATCAGCATCACCTGAGAGTGTGTTGAAAAGGCAAATTCTTGGACCCCACCCCTAAACCTGCTGAATCAGAAATTCTGGAAGTGAGACCTAGCCATCTGAGCTTTGACAAGCCTTCCAGGTGATTCTGATACACGTTAAGGAAACGAGTAACTGTTACAGACTATTTTCTGCTTGTTTTGTCTATTTCTACTTGTTTATTCATTCACTTTTAAGTTAATGATAAAACCATTTTTGTATTACCTCAGGAGTGGCTAGGGTATACTGCAATAACAAAATCTTCAAATCTCAGTGGCTTAAAACAGCACAGGTTTATTTCTTGTTCATTTTGTATGCCCATTGCATGCCAGCAGGGGGCTCTGCTAATCATTAAGTACTAAGAGACACAGAATGATGGACCAGCCACCATCTCTGGTATTGTTGGTTGTCTTAGAGCTAAAACCAAAAACTTCAGTAACTCCCTAGAATTGAAGGAGATCAAGAGAGTCACAAGTATGAAGCAGCAGCTCTTCACGTGGGTAGATCTCTCAGAACAAATAATGTGCTTGCCCTTCTACTTGGAGTACAGCTCAAAGCAACTTTCTGTTCAACATGTATGAGTGTCATGTATGAATGTCTACAGAATATAGTAATATGCTTCCAAGTCTTGTTTATCACAGATTCATTGGTGTGACATAATGACTCCCAAAAAGAAGTGCTATGGCAGATTTACTTATTTTGGCCTTGAAGTAAACATTTAAAAATATTTCCAATTTTGCAGCATTTACATTTATAGACATGCTACTACAGAAGAATAAGTTATAAGGGGGCTTTAGATCATCTTTGCCAATATAGACTAAATGGTCAAGACTCGACCATCCATTGAATCTTTAGCAGCCTCAGATCCATTTGGCATCAGCTTCTAGTATGATGTAAAACTTCTGATCCAGGGTAAAAAAATGTAGTAAGTATTATATATAACAATTTATCTGATACTTCCTTCCAGTTATTAAGTAATACAAATATGTATACACACATACATATTCACAAATACTCCAAATATTCTGTTGTACAATCTGGTCCAAGTTCATCAAATACCATACTCACTTATCTTTTGGGTCTCTTGCTTGCATAAAATATTAAATAAAAATCGTATTTTAGAGACTGAGTTGATAAGGGTAAATAATGATGAGACAGGAAACACACTCAAAGGCAAGATCTATGCTTAAGGGAAAATACATACTTCATGGAAGCATACTTATAAGTGTTACAAAGGACAAATTAAAAGGAAGGCATGAAAGGAAATGTAATTAGATCTTTGATTCTATATCTTGGAATTGAATCTTGAGTTGTGTGCACTTTATTTCCAAAGGTTTAGAATTCAATAGGAAATTTCATGATAGAGAGGACTTTAATACTATACAAAAATTACACATGTATTGCAAATAAAGCAGAAAAGGTTAGGTGACACAATCTTGTAACATTATATGGCAGAAAAGGCCACTCAAGAAGTGACTGGTGTTATGTATGTAGTTCACCTCATTGTTTATTTTTTATTAAAGGTCTCAGACTTAACAAAGTTATCTAACTTGCAGGTTAATTTGATACTTCTTTGTCAAATTGACTATAAATAAGTTTCTCCTTAAATGATTTTTGAACTGGCCATAACATCTTATTGGCTTCCTCATTAATTAATGAGTTAAGTAAAATACGTTCATGTATTCATTTGATATTTACCTTGGAATCACAATTTATCTTTTGAAAAATATACTGTAACAATGTATATGAATCTAAAACATGAAATTTTCAATGCATGAGAGTGTTCCTGCTTTTGGAAGACTCATAAAACAGAAGATTCTAAAATAGAGTTATATACTTATCACAGTCAGAAAAACAAAAACAAAAAATCTTCAGTCCACCTGAGAAGGTGAAGGCAGTTTGAACACGGCCAAGGGAAATGACATGTATCATAGCACAGACACTCAAACATGTTTCTTGCCTTCTAGCCAAAATGTGACTGTGTTTTTCTCTAAGGCTAGAAAAATTAACTTAGATCTAAGTGATTGGATCTTAATGTAATTTGGAAGGAAGCATGGGAAATACAGACTGGGGGAAAAGGGATGGATGTCTGAATTGCACATGACAATCAATTTTCCAATCAAATACAGTTAGTTCAATATAACTGCCTTGCTCAGACACTGGAAGAGATGTACCAGTTGAACCGTCCTACACCAACTCATCCTCCACCCCAGGCTTAATTAATAAAACATGAAATACTGTCATTCAAGATAAACCAGTCCACTAATTAGCCAAGAATCCATCAGACATTTCTCTTAAGACCACAGACAGTCAGTGGTTTGCATGTGAGCTGTCAGATTATACATGTTGGGGTGAAAGGTTGGCTGAATGAGGCTGACAAGTAAAGTGGATTCTACCATACCAAGAGCTAATTTAATATTGCACACATTCTTTAGAGAACGAGATCCACTGAGGGCAAAGTTTTAAGTAAAATATGGGTAGAGTGTACTGAAATAATTACTCCCCTATGGCCTTAGTTAAGAATTGTGCTAAAGGGACAATCTATAGCCAGATGATAGTGGAAGAATTGTGTCTCCCTTTTGCAGGAGCCCTCTTCTGCAGACATCTGATAATTTGAGAGCACAGATGTCTAGAAACCAGTCTGTTAAAAATCAAGTTATAGGTGCAGAATTCTTGAGACAATTATGTTAGGATAGCTAAATGTGTAATCTCTGAAGCCATACGGCCTGGGTTCAAATCTTGGCTCCATCCTTAATAGACCTCTGTGTTCATCATAAACTAGACATTTAAGTGCCCTGTTCTTTTCCAAGTCATGGATGGGGTTGTTATCTAAAGTATGTAGAGCAGTGTCTGGTGCATAATAAATGCATATTATTAATATTATTCTCTTTCACACCAGAATTATATGATATAGGCCCATGGTGAACATAGTGTCTCTTGGTACTTGTGAGCCAGAAAAAAGGTGGTAAGGGCTGGGGTTATGGTAGGGGCTATGACAATGACCTACTGTGGGGCTGACTTTGAATTTCATTTTTTGTCTCCCTATAAGTTTTTCCTGATTAAATGCCTGACCATATAGAGCTATGGTTCTCAACCTGGAATGGCTCTGCTCTCACCCTTCCAGGACACATTTGATAAAGTGTGTGAATATTTTTAATTATCATAAATAGCATATGTCAAGGATTATTATAGGTATATAGTAGGTAGAGGACAAGAATGTTGCTAGGAGAAGAGTCAAGATGTCAGAGGAGTAGGAGGACATGGAGTTCATCTCTCCTCACAAATGCATCAAGAATATATATATACAAATAAAACGATTCTCACAAAGCACCTGCTGAACGCTAGCAGAGGACCTCGGACACCCAAAAGGATAAGAAAGATCCCCACATAGGGTGAAGGAAAGAAGAAGGAAAAAGAAGAGGAGAGGAAGCAGGACAGGACCTGTACCCCTGGGAGGGGAGCTGAAGGAGATTAAAGGTTCCTGTATCCTGGGAAGGTTCCTCAGCAGTGGGGAGATCAGCTGGGACAGAAGGGGAGCTTCAGGGACTATTGGAGGAGGGTGCAGCAACTTATCTGTGGCAGGCAGGACAGTGTGAGACTTACACAGATGGTCCTTACCACAGCCTTGCACAGTCCATCTTGAGAGGTGTGTCCACCAGTGTGGACAGAGGCTGGTTGCTGGAACATGGGGATTGGAGAGCAGGCCCAGGGAGAGGACTGCTGTTGGCTGTGAGGGCATGGCCTGAGGAGATGGGAGTGAGGAAATAGACAACAGGGAATGCTTGTGGAGGCAACCAGGACTACCATAAAAGTGGAGTGCCATTGTTGAGTGATGAACAAAGGGTGGGGCTGCCATTTCAGCTTCTTTTCCCATGCACCAGACCCTGCCTCCCTGAACACTAGAAAGGGCTCCCATCAGGGCAGGTGCTCTTGCAACCCTGGCAGTAGCCGCCTCTTTTTCTGAGCCCCGTCCCTACTGGGGCAGGTTCTCTTGTGCCCTGGATGCCAGTTCCCCCTCCTTGCCGTGGTGGGCTATGTGCTCTGGGGCAGCCTTGGGAGCAGATGCCTGTGGATGGTCCACATGCACAGGTAAGCCGAGCCCCAGGGGCCATGCAACTAAAGAAGAAAAGCTGAAATCTCTCCTCACAGTTGCACAAATTGTGGACTGCCACACCCACAACTGGTTTTGTAAACTCAGCACCTACAGTACATCTGAAAAGACAACAAGTTCTCCTGCAGCCAAGATGAATCTAACAAGCAGTTGTAGACTGTGGGTACATACACAGAGGGGTAGGGCCAGGCCAGAGTCTGAGTTGCCCCATAGAGCCCATAGCAGATCCAGATCCAAGATCCATGATTACTTCAATTCCAGGACCTGACTTCAGTGAATCTGAGCTGGTGGCCTGGTGAAAAAAATGCCTGAGAGCCACCAGGGCCAACTGCCAGCATCTCCATGATTAAGGTGAGGCTGAGAGCAGTGCCAGCAACAGTGTAATCTGAGAGCTCACAAAATGGGTAAAATGTGACACAACAGAGCACACCCACAGGTAAACAGCTCCAAAGGAGGGACACTCAGTGGCTTCTCTCCCAGTAGGAATGCTCCAATTCCACCTACCTCACACTGCAGATCAGAAACACAGCTAAGAAACAGGTCTGGAGACCTCTACTCCAACAGCTAAGGAGTAGACCCTGCCCCTGACAGGGCAGTGACACCAGCAGAGCAAACGGGAGACCCTGCTCAAGATCCAGGGCAGGTTCTAGTCACCACAGCATCAGTCATACCTCCTAACAAGGGGATAGTGGCCAGCATACACTGAGGAAAGAGGTGGCAGATATCTATAACAAAAAGAGCACTCACACCAAAAAGCATTAAACCCACTCAGGCTACACAGGGATGTTACCAAATAAAAATAGCCCTACAAGACAGTCTGGGGATCTGACAACAGGAGGAAGAACACCCAGAGCATTTACCCTTGAAGGCCAGTGGGACTTAAGTGCATGAGTTCCACAGGGATGGGAGAAACAGAGACTCCACTCTTTGAGGGTATACACAAGGTCTCACATGCACTGGGAACCAGCACAAGACAGTACCTCCATAGGAACCTGGTCTAAACCTATCTAGGGGTCTTAAATTGTCTCCTGGGGAGATGAAGGTTGACTGTATCACCCTGATACCAAAACCAGACAACAATATGTCAAGAAAAAAGAAAATTATAGGCCAATATTACTGATAACATAGATGCAAAAATCCTCAACAAAATACTAGAAAACAGAATCCAACAGCACACTAAAAGGATCATACACCGTGATGAAGTGGGATTTAACCCAGGGATGCAAGGATTCTTCAATATACTTAAATCAATCACTGTGATGCTCCACATTAACAAATTGAAGAATAAAAGCCATACGATCATCTCAATAGATGCAGAAAAAGCTTTTGACAAAATTCAACACAAATTTATGGGGAAAACTCTCCAGAAAGTGGGGATAGAGGGAACCTACCTCAACATAATAAAGGCCATATAGGACAAACCTAGCATCATTCTCAATGGTGAAACACTGAAAGGATTTCCTCTAAGATCAGAAACAAGACAAGGATGTTCAGTCTCCCACTTTTATTCAACATAGTTTTGGAAGTCCTACGTATGGCACTCAGAGAAGAAAAAGAAATAAAAGGAATCCAAATTGGAAAAGAGGAAGTATACCTGTCACTGTTTGCAGATGACATGATACTATACATAGAAAATCCTAAAGATGCTACCAGAAAACTACTAGAGCTCATCAGTTAATTTGGAAAAGTTGCAAGATACAAAATTAATACACAGAAATCACTTGCATTCCTATACACTAACAATGGAAGATCAGAAAGAGTAATCAAGGAATAAATCTCATTTATCATCTCATCAAAAAGAATAAAATATCTGGGAATAAACCTACCTAAGGAGTCAAAAAACTGTACTCAAAAACTATATGATACTGATGAAAGAAATCAAATATGACACAAACAGTTGGAGAGATATATCATGTTCTTGTATTGTAAGAATCAATATTGTCAAAATGACTATACTACCCAAAGCAATCTATAGCTTCAATGCAATCCCTATCAAATTATAAATAGCATTTTAAAAACATTTATTTATTTATTTTTGGCTATGTTCAGTCTTCATTGCCGCATGCGGACTTTCTCTAGTTGTGTTGTTGTGCATGGGCTTCTCATTGTGGTGGCTTCTCCTGTTGTGGAGCATCTGCTCTAGGCATGCAGGCTCAGTAGTTGTGGCACATGGGCTTAGTTGCTCTGTGGCATGTGGGATCTTCCTAGACCAAGGCTCGAACCCATGTCCCCTGCATTGGCATGCAGATTCTTAATGACTGTGCCACCAGGGAAGTCCGTCAATAGAATTTTTCATAGAATTAGAGCAACAATATACAATTTATATGGAAAGAGAAAAGACCCTGAATAGCCAAACCAATCTTGAGAAAGCAAAATGGGGCTGGAGGAATCAGGCTTCCTGACTTCAGACTATACTATGAAGCTTCAGTCATCCAAACAGTATGGTACTAGTACAATAACAGAAATATAGATCAATGGAACAGGATAGAATGTCCAGAGATAAACCCATGCACCTATGGTCACCTATTCTATGACAAAGTAGGCAAGAATATACAATGGAGAAAATACAGTCTCTTCAATAAGTAGTGCTGGTAAAACTGGACAGCTACATGTATAAGAATGAAGGTAGGATATTTTCTTACACCATATACAAAAATAAACTCATAATGAATTAAAGACCTAAATGAAAGGCACTTTAAGGCTCTTAGAGGGAACAGGCAGAACCTGTACCACCTCACATTGGTCAGAATGGGCATCATCAAAAAATCTACAAGCATAAATGCTGTAAATGGTGTGGAGAAAAGGGAACTCTCATACACTGTTGGTGGAAAAGTAAATTGGTACAACCAGTATGGAGAACAGTATGGAGGTTCCTTAAAAAACTAAAAATAGAGCTACTGTATGATGCAGCAATCCCACTCCTGGGCATATATCCAGAGAAAACCACAATTCGAAAAGATACAGGAACCCCAATATTCATTGCAACACTATTTAGGGCAGCCAGGACATGGAAACAACCTAAATATCCAACAACGGAGGAATGGATAAATAAGATGTGGTACATATATACAATGGAATATTACTCAGCCACAGAAAAGAATGAAATATTGCCATTTGCAGCAACATGGATAGACCTAGAGATTGTCATATTGACTGAAGTAAGTCAGACAGAGAAACACATATATCATATGATATAGCTTATATGTAGAATCTAAAAAACAAAAAAAAAGGTACAAATGAACTTATTTTCAAAACAGAAATAGAGTCACAGATGTAAAAAACAAACTTATGGTTACCAGGGGGGAAAGCAGGGGAGTAGGGATAAATTAGAAGGCTAGGGTTGACATATACACACTAATATATATATAATAGATAACTAATAAGGACCTACTGTATAGCATAGGGAACTCTACTCAATACTCTGAAATGACCTATATGGGAAAATAATCTAAAAAAAGAGTCAGTATAAGTATAACTGATTCATATTGCTATACCACAGAAATGAACACAACATTTTAAATCAACTATACTCCAATAAAATTTAAAAAAAAAAAAGGAATGTTGCTAAACATCCTATGTAGAAGACAGCCCTCCATAACAAAATTATTCAACCCCAAATAACAGTAGTACTACTGTTGAGATATAGTGTTTTGATTTGTTGAAACACCTATGGATTAGTAAGGTCAGGACATAAACTGATTAAAACTGAAACAAATACTGGGAAGCTCTGCTCTGGAACAGAGATTGAATCAATGGTAATTCACTCCAGGTGGCCACAGAGGTCTGGAGATTGCTATAACAGATAAAATGAATGAAGCCATGAGCTCCCAAAGATAACAGAATTAGTACTTAGGAGTCTATTATCAGATCTGGAAATAAATCATCTCATAGATTATTGTTTTCTAAACTACTGATTTGTGACCCACTGTCTACGACCCACTAATGAAACCATTTGTCACTTTAAAATAGAAAATAGAGTAGAAAATATTAAAAGTGATGCCATTATAATGGGAAAGTTTTTATGACACTTTTTAAAAATGTGTGTATAAATGTGTATATAATTGGTCACAATGAAAAACATATTTCTTAATATAGATCACAGCTAAAAATGTTCAAAATATGCTGTCTAAGATTTGCTAGTTTCCTCAACTAGATTTGCTAGATTCCATTTCTGAATCAGTATATGTCCTCAAAGACCATCTTCATAGCCTGCAAATAAATATAAAATTTGGTGTCATCTGTAAATTTGTGTAAGAATATATACATTTATACTTAAAAAAAACAGAAAGACTACAGAATGTAGGATATTCATCAAAGTAACAATGGAATACATTTCTAATGGTAAAGATTTTTATTTTTCTGTACTGTCCAAAATTATATGGTGAATCTATGTTACTTTTCCAGTCAGAAAATACATATATATATACATACATACATATATATATGTACACACACATATATGTGTATATATATACATATATATACACACATATTTATATATATACATATATACACACATATATGTGTGTGTATATATATCCATACATATGTATATATATATACATATATATATATGAGAAATTTTGCTATCATTTAAGAAAACTATTTCTGATGGAAGTCTGATGGAGAACACAGGTTTAGTGTGTTCAAGAGTGAATGTTGCAATAAGAAAATAAGTTACTTGTAAGTGACAAAAAATAGCACATGGAGAGGAAACTAGAGAAATTTGGGAATTTTCTTTTTAAATAAATTTGGTAGGTTTATAATCTAAACACAGAAAAAGTTCAAGTTTTTGAAGAAGACTACTCTAAAGAGGATTTCAGAAGTGAATTTTGAAATAGGAACATTGCTTGATAAAGAATGTAAGTCTCCCAAAACGTTAGTTTGAAAATTGATGTTTATTAATTTTTTTGCAGTACACGGGCCTCTCACTGTTGTGAACTCTCCCGTTGTGGAGCACAGGCTCCAAACACACAGGCTCAGCGGCCATGGCACCCAAGCCCAGCCACTCCGCAGCATGTGGAATCTTCCCGGGCCGGGGCATGAACCCTCATCCCCTGCAGCGACAGGCAGACTCTCAACCACTGCACCACCAGGGAAGCCCGATGTTTATTAATTTTATAAACTGTGTGTTATTGTTAAAAATTAGCAATCTCATCGTTAATAATCACATCCTCTAAACACTTAGAGGCATAAATATATATGTAATTGTTAAAATTAAAACAAACAAACAAACCCTCCCAAAGCTATTTCTATTCTTCTCAGTCACAGCAAGCTACAAAAGATCATTTTGGAGCTCATTAGCATTAAATGCATTTTCAGGAATTCAAATATTTATGGTAAACAGAAGATTATAAGTATGTGGTAATATGTAAAAGACAAATTATTTATGGGCCAATGTATGAGACAAATTTTTGCAAACAGTTATGAATCATTCACAAGACACACTAGTCTTCTGAAATGATTTATCATGTAACAGAATACATACAATTATGATGAATAGCAAATAAATCCCTTGTAAAATATTTACAATGTATCAATTGCTCAAATATTAATTAGTATACTCATGAATTCAAGTAATTTGTAAGTAATTTACAAGTTAGTTGTCATCCAGGTGGTTGACACTTTACAGCTTGACACAAATATATATCAAGGGAGTGTTAGGGGATCCTCTTTGTAAATCTTCTTCCTTCATTTTCCTGTTGAAGACTGACTGCAACTATTATAAGTTTGGGCTATAGAAGGATCACTTATTTGTTGGAATTAGTTAGCTGGTGACAATTTGGTAAATGGATCAAGAGTAAGAAGTCATACGATTTCCAGTAAACGTAGTGAGTGGCTGAGATCACAGCTGCTTATATTACAAGTTTATTTCTAGATCATGCTATAGGTTCAGTGCAGCTTTGCTGATATTCTACTCCTTTGGGAAGACAGTCATCCATGGTGCTCTCACACCACTGTCTTTGAGCAGAGACATTGCTGGACGTCACTCTGGACTAACTTTTCAGAGTAGTTTGTATATTGAACAGCCTTGGAAGATAGAGAAAGTACCTCCCTCTGAAGCAAAAGGAGTGCTTGTTTAATGTCCAGTATAATAAAGTTAATTTATCCCCCCAGGGAAAATGCCCTGCATGTTTGTTTCAATCAATTATAAAAGATTTGGTTTTCCTAACTTGAGGTTACCATGAATGTGCTCTTCAACCTGACCACCTCCATGTCACTCCCAAGGGGAACCTGGGGACAAGGTAAACTGACATGAAATATGATGCTCATGCTGCTTACCTGTACTGTGAGTAATAATAACTTTTTTCTCTGACTCAAGTGTCTCATACCTTCTATTCTAAAAGAGTGGGAGGATGAAATTGTATGTTTGCAAGTAGAGTAAAATCTGAGATCCTTCATAATTGATTATGGTTCCATGTTGTTTTTACTCTAGGAGCCAGGCTGATGGAGCAGCTTCTCTCTGAAATATTACCAGGGGATATAATAACTAATGAAATTACTCTCAAATCTACTTCCTGGAAGGAAAAACATCATTTATTTTCACATTTTATTCTTTAAATCAAGGTTTCTCAATATTGACACTACTGATATTTTGATCTGGATAATTATTTGTTGTAAAGAGTTGTCCTGTGCATTTCAGAATTTTAAACAACACCCCTGGCTTCTATCTATTCAGAATCAGTAATAACCCTTCCCTTAATTGTGGCAACAAAAAAATGTCTTCAGATATTGACAAATGATCCCTATGGTGACAAAATTAAAACCACTGGCCTAAAGCAAGACACATGGCAAGACCAAATTTCAGCAGTTTGAGAATATATAATCTCCTTGGGAAGGGCATTGAATTGAGAAGCACTAATTATGGATGAACACTAATTCAATTTACTACAGGAGACCACTTACATTATCAACTGTATGAGTTAGTAGAGGATGCTTGGCCCTATCTAGTTTTAGCTAACCCAACAAATACAGAAAAGCTTTTACTTAATGGGAAGAATACATGCCTTGCCTCAACAACTTCCACCTGGAGTTCCCATCAAGATTGTACACATTGTAGGGAGACTAAGATGGCAGAGTAGGAGGATGCAGAGCTCCCAGCCCCCACAAACACATCAAAAATACATATGCATGTGGAGCACTTATCACTGAAAACAAACTGGAGACTGGCAGAAAGACTCATACAATCAAAGCTGTAAGAAAGATCAACATGGAATTGAGTAGGAAGAGAAAATAAACCATCAGGTTAGAACAAGCACCCACTGGGAGGAGACACAGAAGAGGAGGAGAATTACATGCGTTTTGAGATCTTCCTTGGGAAGTAAGTAGTACAAACCACATATTGTTTGCCCCAGCTCTAAGGTGCAACACCAAGAGGATGAGTCCTCTTTAGTTGATTTGAAAACTAGTAGGACTGACAGCAGGGCTGAAAGAAACTTAGACTCTGCTTGTGAAGAGCATACATACATTTGCTTATTCCCAAAACAAGGTGGAGGGAGCAGATTTAAACTTCCCTGGACCCTGGTCAGATTCCTGAGACTGTCATGGCATGTACACCAGCCTGAGCCAAACACATGCTCCATCCCCTCTTACTCTAGGATGCAGCTCCACCGTAGGGTGAGGGGTGTCACACTGAGGGGAATGAACAGTTGTGAGGGACAGAGCCAGCTTGGTCTCAGAACAGCATACAAAGGGGGCATGGGCAGCCTTGCTGGAGCCTAAGGAGGCAGAGAGTCAGGAGTAGTCTGAGACTCTGGTGCTGGGGCCATAACAGCCCATACCCTGACCCATGCCCTGTGTGTGTTCTGGCCTCTCTTGCTCCAGTATAGCTTCCCTTGCTCCAATGGTGCCAGTGTTGGGAGGGGTAGAGCACTCACTTATAGTGAACAGCCAGAATGAACCTGATGCACAGGGCTTCTGCTCTAGCAGTGTGGGACCCGACCCCACCCCCAATAGGGTGATATTGGCCACTGAGGAGAGGAGAAGCCTCAGCTCACACCTGCAACTGGTTCAAGCCCCTCTAACTCCAGCTGCACCTCCTACCAAGTTGACAGCTTCTAATGCACCCTGGGAAAAAGTGTGACTCCAGCTCTCCCTCTTAAGACACTGAGCACACTCAGAAGATACAGGGATGTGCCCATATAAGGAGACAACTTCAAGACTAGAATAGTTAACAGTTTCACCTAATTTCATGAAGACAGAGAAAGTTAAGCAAAATGAGAGAACAGAGGAATTTATTTCAAATGAAAGAGCAAAAAAACCCCTAAAAAACAGCTAATGAAACAGAAAAAAATGTAATTTAGATAAAGAGTTTAGATAAACAGTTCAAAGCACTATTAATAAAAATGCTAAGTGAATTAGGGAAAAGAATAGATGAAGACAGTGAGAATTTTAACAAAGAAACAGAAAACAGAACCAGTCAGTAATGAAGAATACAATAACTCAAATGAAAAACCCACTAGAAGGAATGAACTGCAAAGTGATACAGAAGAACACATAAGAGGTCAGGAAGATAGAATAGTGGAAATCATGCAATCAAAACAAAATAAACAAGAAAAACAAATTAAAGCAAAGGTGGATGGAACAGTTTAAGAGACTTCTTGGACAATATTAAAAGTACCAGCATTCTCCCAGAAGGAGAAGAGAGAGGGAAAGGGGTCAAAATATTTTTGAGAAATTATGGCTGAAAACTTCCCAAACCTAAAGAAGGAAACAGCTATCCAGGTAGAGTAAGCAGAGAGGGCCCCAAACAAAATGAACCCAAACAGACCTACACCAAGACATATTACAATTAAAATGGCAAAAAAGAGAAGATTCTAAAGACAGCAAAAGAAAAACAAAGAGTTACTTAAAAGGGAACCCACATAAGGTTATCAGCTGATTTCTCTACAGAAATATTGCAGGCCTGAAGGGAATAGTAAGATATATTCAAAGTCCTGAAAGGGAAAAACCTGCAACCTAAGATACTCTACCTAGCAAGATTATCATTTAGAAAAAAAGAAGAATTAAAGAATTTCTTAGACAAGCAAAAATTAAAAGAATAGAGCAATACTAAACCTATCCTAAAAGAATTACTGAAAGATCAACTCTAAATAGAAAAGAAAATAAAAAAAGAATCTACAGGAAAGAGAAAATTACAACAGGAAAATAAATCACTTAAATAAGTCTGTACACAGATATTTTTCAAAAATCAAAATACTTTTGGGAAAGCAATTATAACTACAATGAACAGGAAAAAGGATAAACATGATGATGTAAAAAAGGACACCAAAATCATAAAACGTGGGGAAGGGGAGTAAGAAAATGTAGATTTTTTTTTAATAATGTGTTTGAGCTTATATGACTACCACTCTAAAGCATGTAGATATAGTAATGGGTTTACATACTTGAAAAACAGGGTAACCAAAAATTAAAAACATAAAATAGATTTACAAAAAACAAAAAGGAGAGAACTCAAGCATGACAAAAAGAAACCCATCAAACCACAGAAGGAAAAACAAAAAGGAACAAAGAAGAAATACAAAATCAATTAGAAAACAAAGTTGAAAATGGCAATAAATACATATCTATCAATAATTACCTTAAATGTCAATGGTCTAACTGTTCTGATCAAAAGACATAGAGTGGCAGACTGGATAACAAAAGAAGAGCCTACAATATGCTGCCTACACAAAACTCACTTTAGGGTGAAGGACACACATAGATTGAAAATGAGGGGATGAAAAAAGCTATTTCACTCAAGTGGAAATGACAAGAAAGCAGGGGTAGCATACTCATATCAGACAAAATAGGCTTTAGAATAAAGGTCATAAATAAAGATGAAGAGGGACACTCTATCATGATAAAAGAATCAATACAAGAAGAGGATATTACACTTGTTAACATATATGGTCCCAAAGAGAAGCACCTAAATATATAAAAGAAATAGTAACAGACATGAAGGGAAAAACTGACAAGAATACAATAATAATAGGAGACTTTAACACCCCATTGACATCAATGGACAGAACGTTCAGATAGAAAATCAATAAGGTAATCAATAGAGATCCTAACTAACACAATAGAACAGTTAGACTTATTTGATATTTTCAGGACATTAAATCTAACAAAACCCCCAGAATACACATTCTTTTCAATTTCATATGGAATATTTTTTAAGATAGACCACATAATCATTCACAAAACAAGCCTCAATAAATTTAAGAGAATAGAAGTAGCTTCGAGCATCTCTTCTGACCACAATGACATGAAAATAAAAATGAGCCACAGAAAAAGAAATGAGAATAACACAATTACATGAAGACCAAACAACATGCTATTAAAGAAAAAAACAAACAAACAAACAGTGGGTAAACAATGAAATCGAAGAGAAAATTTAAAAATACCTTAAGACAAATGACAATGAAAACACAATCATACAAATTATATGGAATACAGCAAAAGCAGTCCTAAGAGGGAAGTTCATAGCAATACAAATAAGAAAAATAAGAAAAGTATCAAATAAACAACCTAACTTACCACCTAAAAGAATCAGAAAAAGAAGAACAAACAAAACCTAAAGTCAGCAGAAGGAAAGAAAAAATAAATATCAAAGAGGAAATAAATAAAATAAAGATTAAAAGACAATAGAAAAAAATCAATAAAACCAAGAACTGTTTTTTTGAAAGGATAAACAAAATTGACAAATCTCTGGCCAGGCTCACCAAGAAGAAAAGAGAGAGGCCCAAATAAACAAAATAAGAAATGAAAGAGGAGAAATAGCAACCAATACTGCAGAAATACAAACAACCATAAGAGAATAGTATGAACAATTATATGCCAACAAATTGGACAACCTAGAGTAAATGGACAAGTTTCTAGAAACATACAGTCCACAAAACTGAGTCAAAAAGAAATAGATAATGTGAATGACCCATCACTAGAAGTGAAATAGAATCTGTAATTAAAGAAAAAAAAAAAGAAAGAAACTGCTTGCAAACAAAAGTCCAGGACCAAATGGTTTCAAGGGGAAATTCTACCAAACATATAAAGAAGAATTTATACCAATCCTTCTCAAGCTCTTCCAAAAGATTGAAGAGAAGGGAACACTTCCAAAGTCATTCTATGAAGCCACCGTCACCCTGATCCCAAAACCAGACAACAGGACTACCAAAAAAGAAAATTACAGTCCAATATCCTTGATCAATATACTGTAAAGATCCCCAACAAAATATTAGCAACACAAATCCAACACATAAAAAGGATCATACACCTTGATCGAGTTGGAGTCATCCCAGGGTCACAAGAATAATGCAACATGTACAAATCAATCAATGTGATACAGAACATTAAGGAAAGAAAAGACAAAAATCACATGATCATCTCAATAGATGTAGAAAAAGCATTTGATAAAATTCAACATCAATTCATGAAAAAAAATCTCTACCAAAATGGGTATAGAGGGAACATATCCCAACATAATAAAAGCTATTTATGACAAACTCACAGCCAACATAATACTCAATGGTGAAAAAAAGCCTTCCCACTAAAATCTGGAACAGGACAAGGATGCCAACTCTCACCACTTTTATTCAACATACTATTGTAAGTTGTAACCACAGCAGTCAGACAAGAAAAAATTAAATAAAAGGTATCCAAATTGGAAAGGAAAAGGTAAAATTGTCATTATATGCAGGTGACATAATACTCTACATAGAAAACACAAAAGACTCCACACAATAAATAGTAGAATTAATAAACAAATTCAGCAAGGTAGCAAGATACAATATTAATGTACAGAAATCAGTTGCATATCTACATTAACAATGAAATATCAGAAAGAGAAAGTAAAAAGAAAAAAAATCCCCTTTAAAATTGCATCAAAAAATAAATACCTGAGAATAAACCAAACCAACGAGATGAAAGAGTTATATGCTGAGAACTATAAGGCATTGATAAAGGAAATTGAAGATGATTCAAAGAAACGGAAAGCTATCCCATCTTGGATTAGAAGAACTAATATTGTTAAAATGACCATATTACTCAAAGCAATCTACAGATTCAATGCTATCCCTACCAAATTATCCATGACATTTTTCACAGAACTAGAGCAAATAATCCTAAAATTTATATGGAAGCAGAAAAGACCCAGAATTGCAATAACAATCCTGAGGAAAAAGAATAAATCTGTAGGCATAACCTCTCATACTTCAGATAATACTACAAATCTACAGTAATCAAAATAGCATCATATAGGCACAAAAACAGACATATGGATCAATGGAAGAGAATAGAGAGCACAGAAATAAACCCACACACCCACAGCTAATTAACCTTCAACAAAGGAGCCAAGAATATACAATGGAGAAAAGACAGTCTCTTCAACAAGTGGTGTTGGGCAAGCTGGACAGCCTCATGTAAATCAATGAAGTTAGAACACTCCCTCACAGCACATAAAGATAAACACAAAATGGTTTAAAGATTTAAATATGAAATGATGCCATAAAACTCCTGGAAGAGAACATAGGCAAAACATTCTCTGACGTAAATTATGGCAATGTTTTCTTAGGTCAGTCTCCCAAGGCAACAGAAATAAAAGCAAAAATAAACAAATATGTCCTAATCAAACATAAGCATTTGCACAGCAAAGGAAACCATAAACAGAACAAAAAGACAACCTGTGGACTGGGAGAAAATAGTTGCCAAAGATATGGCCAACAGGGATTAATTTCCAAAATATATAAACAGCTAATGCAGCTCAAAAGAAAACAAATAGCTCAATCAAAAAATGGGCGGAAGACCTAAATAGAAATTTCTGCAAAGAAGACATGTAGATGGCCAATAGGCATATGAAAAGATGCTCAACACTGCTAATTATCAAAGAAATGCAAAGCAAAATACAATGAAGTATCACCTTACATTGGTCAGAATAGCCATCATTATAAAGTCTACAAATAATAAATTCTGGAGAAGGTATGGAGAAGTTGGAACCCTGTACACTGTTGGTGGGAATGTAAATTAGTGCAGGCACTATGGAGAACTGTATGGAAGTTCCTTAAAAAAGCTAAAAATAGAGCTACCATATGATCCAGCAATCCCATTCCTAGGCATATATATCTGGAGAAACTCTAACTGGGAAAAATACATGCACCCCAATGGTTATAGCAGCACTATTTACAATAGCTAAGGTAAAGAAACATCCAAAATGTCCATCGACAGATGAATGGATAAAGAAGATGCAGTGTATATATACAATGGAATATTACTCAGCTATAGAAAAATAATGAAATAACGCCATTTGCCACAACATGGATGGACCTAGAGATTATCATACTAAGTGAAGTATGTCAGAAAGAGAAAGATAAATATATAATATCACTAATATGTGGAATCCAAAAAAACTGGTAACAAACAAATGAGATTATTTACAAAACAGACTCACAGACATAGAAAGCAAACTTACATTTACCAAAGGAGAAAGGTGAGGAGGGATAAATTAGGAGTTTGGGATTAGCAGATACAAACAACTATACATAAAATAGATAACAAAAAGATCCTACTGTACAGCACAGGGAACTACATTCAATATCTTATAATAAACTATAATGGAAAAGAATCTGAAAAAAAATTAAAAAGTAATAATCATTAACTGGAATTTGTTAAGTCACTACATTGTTCCATTTTGACTTTCTCTCCATTCTTCTTCTAATTATGTTAGAGTGGCCATGGACAATTTGGTTCTGTTTGGTCTTAACATATAAATGAATGAGTAGAACTCAGAATTTATGTGTGAATTTGGGTGAAAAAAAGTACATCTTTATGTACAATGACTTAGTATTTCCTTTACTTATGAATGAAAGCATTAAACCACAGTAAATTAACAATATCTGTGACAATTTTTTTTCATTGACATTACATATATATTGTATCATCATAGAATCATGATAGCTAACTCAGCATATCCTTTGCTTATCACTACTTGAAGTCATAGGGATTAAATCCTTTAATTGTAATATAATAATAAAGACACACATATTAATATATTACAACTTTATTATGGCTTTCAATATAATTGATTTAGTTTTTAATATTAGTATATTATTTTATGCACTTATTCTGAAAAGTCCACAGGCTTCAGATTGCCAAAGAGGTCAGTGGTACCAAAAAGATTTAAAGTACTTAGGCAAAGAGGAAATTTTGTAGTGAATACATGTAGATTGGGTTCAGAGGGATATATTTATGTGTTTCACAGTAGCTTCTATGTACAATTAAGTTATAGTACCTTGCTTTGGAGCAGGAATGGCTTCCAAGAATACTCCAGCCACCTGTTCTGCTGACTCATTCATAGTTGAAGGTGTAGGGCAAGTGGTTAAATCACAAGATGAAGATGCCTCATAGTACCTGCCCTTAGAAACTTGTGAATAGTGGAGAAGAAATAAGTTTTGAAAAGTATGGAGGCAGATGCTAATCTGTGAAAAATTCTTCTAATCTGAGATTTATAAAACTGTATGTCCAGGATTCAGGTGTCTTGGAGCCTAATTAAAATAGAAATTTGCTTCCGTCGAAATATACTTGAAAATGAAGTATCTGTAATTATAGACATATTTTTATTTCTTTCATAGTGAAATTAACCAAAGTAACATAAATTGTAATTATTTTATAGAGAGAGCAAAATTATGCAGCAGTAACACAAATAGTGAGTGTGTTTGAGTTTTAAGATACATGTGTTTAATGCAAATGGTGTTAGATTTCACCTCTGCTGAATCTTGACCTGAGGAATGCTAGGATT
This sequence comes from Neophocaena asiaeorientalis asiaeorientalis, assembly GCF_003031525.2. NCBI lineage: Eukaryota > Metazoa > Chordata > Mammalia > Artiodactyla > Phocoenidae > Neophocaena > Neophocaena asiaeorientalis. The sequence goes on from NW_020174653.1 coordinate 2,511,785, forward strand.
CTACCTGTGTGGCAAAATAGCCTGAAGAAACAAATGTTACTGTGAGAAATTTCTATGCCTCTTCATCAATTAGTCAATGCAGTCAATGTTTCTCGTACAAGAGTAATTTGATTACACAATTATGTAGCTCAGAATGACAGAGTGCCAATTTTAAAATGCATTTGGATTATTCCTGTGCATGTGTTAATTTTAGACTAATTTTAATTATTATTGTCAGATTTATTAATCATACCAAATTCATCTACACTTAAAAAAAAAAAAAGAATCTTAATGGAAGCTAGATGTGTGAAGGGAAAGAAAGAAGACTGGCAGAAATGACACAAGAGGGGCTTCCCTGGTGGCGAAGTGGCTGGAAGTCCGCCTGCCGATGCAGGGGACGCGGGTTCATGCCCCGCTGGGCCTGCGCATCCAGAGCCTGTGCTCCGCAACGGGACAGGCCACGACAGTGAGAGACCTGCGTACCGTAAAAAAAAAAAAAAAAAAAGAAATGACACAAGAAACCAATGACATATTTTGTAGTTACTGAAAAGAATAGAGTAGTTATATATGAAAAGATAGGAATTGTGTACAGTCTTATAGCTAGGTAAAATATATCAGTTAAAAAATATCAGCGTGAAGAATATGCTACAATTTGATAAATGAAGCACATGCACAAATGTATGTAAATGCATGGGCTATCTCAGATACAACAGATGGTTATGAGTTAATGGTGTGACTTCTGAGAAAAGTAAAAGGGTACTTGGGTACAGGGGAGGGACACATTATTTTTTTTCACTTACACCAATGTATATCTTTTGAATTTTTCAACTTTCCAAAAAGGTTGGCTATTTAATAAATACATGTGTAAGTAAATTTTTATTAAAATATAGTTCAAAATGAGTCAAAATACATCTGTATGTTAATTATGAGACCATCTATCAAAAATAACCATAAATGGATTAGCAAAACCATATCAGGCAAACCATATTAACAATATCAATATTAATGGGCAAGTTAGTAATCCAGGTAGACAAATTAGATAAAAAGGATTATGTTCTTTTGATTAAAACTTCTCTAGACAGTTTTGTCATAAAAGTTTATACAATTGAATATGTAGCATCCAGATGCATGTAAATATTGCCCAAACCCCAATTTTACTGGAAAACTTTGACTTACTTCTGTTAGACTTGACAAACTAAGAAAAGAAAAAAGTAAATATAAAAAATGAGTGATGGAATATTATCTTTAATACTAATGTTGCTTTAATAATTTTATATAAAATATTGTACCCTACAGAGAATATATACTGTTTTTAAATGTCCGTGAATGTTTTAAAAATTTGAGATAACAATGAATATCTTATGGAGATCATATTATCTGACTTCCACTAGATGATTCTAGAAAGTAATAATGAAATAAACCAAAATAGTCAAACTACTTGGAAACCAAAAGCACTATCCTTAATAACTTTTGGGTCAAAGAGAGATCAAAACTGCAATTAAAGGCTTTAAAGAAAGACAATAAAAATAACAAGACTATATTTCAAAGAATATGAGATGCAACTAAATGTAAAATCAGATGAAAAAGAGGAGCAATAAATATTTTCATTATAAAACAAGGAACAATTACTAATGATTCCACATTTAATTAAATAAGTGAGAAGAAAATCAACAAGATCCCTACTTCTAAAGACCATAACTAAAAATATAGGTGGGGGAAGAATGCTTTAAAAATAGGAGGAAGAGTAAAAACAAAACTAACAAATTGGAAAATACAAACATTTAAGAATTGATGAAGAAATATTGGCACTGGTTATTTGCAAAGATCAGTACAGTAGACAGTCTTCTGACAAGGCTAGCTAGAAAACACTATATAGAATGAATAATTACACATGTCATATAACCACAGAGACCTGTACTTTGAGATGATGTGAAAATTGAATTATTTTTTAAGATGAAAGACACTTGAAATTTTCTAAATTTGAAGGAAAGAGGCCAGTAGATAGAACTGTATTGAGGAAATACAAGAAGGGAAATCAATAGAGCAAGGTCTCCAAGAAAGCCATAGCCCAGGTTGAGAAATAAGCTATAAAAAGGAAGGATAGGGCTTCCCTGGTGGTGCAGTGGTTGAGAGTCAGCCTGCCGATGCAGGGGACACGGTGTTCGTGCCCCGGTTCAGGAAGATACCACATGCCGCGGAGCGCCTGGACCCGTGAACCATGGCCGCTGAACCTGCGAGTCCGGAGCCTGTGCTCCGCAACGGGAGAGGCCACAACAGTGAGAGGACCGCGTACCACAAAAAAAAACAAAAACAAAAACATGAGAAGAACAATCTCAGAAAAGAAGCATAATAATGGTAAGGTTACAACTTTAGAAGTTAAAATATAATTAAACCAAAATAATTAAGAGACGACTACACTGTTGCTAGAATAGAAAAATAGTTCACATAAAACTTAGAGACAGACCCAACAGAATAAAAGAAGTGTATATGCATGTGTGTGCATATATAATTAAATATTCTATAATGTTAGCTTTTTCAAATTAGAGATTATATATATATTTCCTTCATATTTCAGATATATATATATATATATATAATTCAACTACTTATATTGGAAAAATTGCTTCAGCAACAAAATAAAGTTAGAATTTCTACTATACAACATGCGTCAAAATAAAACCAAAGTGGAAATATTTAAATATGAAAATTTAAATAATTTAAGAAATTAAATGTATATACATTAAGTCCACAAGCATAATATAGAGTAAATAGATGATATTAGGAAAACACTAAAGGCAGGAACCATAAAAATGATATTTTAGTAAATAAAATATGAAACTCTATAAAAGGAATGTCTCTAAAAAACCCCACAAAGTAAAATAGTCCTTTAGAAGAATTTGCAACATAAAGAAATAATTACAATTATGTAATATCTTTAATATACAGAATCTAAAAAAGATGTTAGTGACTCTATTTATATAACATTATTGAAATGACAAAACTATAGAATGTAGAACAGATTAGTGGTGTATAGGGTTCAGGAATGTAGGAGGGAGAGGGGTGGGTGTGACTATAAAGAGATAAAAGAGAAATCTTTGTTGTGATGAAATATCTCTGTACCTTGATTGTAATGATGTTTACCCAAAATGATAAAAATGGTATATAACTGTAAACACATATTGTGCTAATGTCAATTTCCTGGTTTTGATATTGTGTTATAATTATGTAAGATGTAAATATTCGGAAAACAAGGTGAAGTTTACATGAGAACTCTGCATTATTTCTGCAGCTTCTCAGGAATCTATAATTATCTCAAAACAAAAACTTTAAAAAGTAAATTACAAAGAAAAATATGAAGAAAATGGTCAAGATTTTGAAAACAGCCACTTCATACACACATTTGTATAGAAATACACACACAAGAAATAAAAATGCCCAATAATCATGTTTTATCCTTCAGTAATCAAGTCTAACGGAAACAGCAATGGTAACCTTTTTTTTAATCTTAATTTATTAAGTTTTCAAAGAAAACAATAGCTTTTGATGTGAGAAAGTGGAAATTCTTACACTCTACTACTAGAAGTTTAAATTCTGAGAAATTAAACATCAGATGTAAAAAGTCTAAAATTGCATATATTTAATCCCAGAAATTCCTTTTATTGTCATTTAGCATAAATAAGTAATAAAGGTGTCTTCATACAAGTAATCTCAAGGTTATCTGTTAAAATGTAATTTATAAAAGTTTAAAATTAACAAAAACTCAATGTGCAATGAGAAAATTGGTGAAACGAAACACCCATTAGCGTGATAATGTATAATGATAATATATATACATGTGTGTATTTATATCTGAAAATTCATATATCAAAAGTTATCCTGTGATAAAATTATTAATAATTTGTATTTTCTTCATTATATCAATTCTCATCTTGTTTCCAGACTTTCTTACATGACATATATTCTTTTTAATAGAGGTATTTATTATCTTAATAATAATTTAATTAGAAAAATAAGTAATCTGCTTTAGCTTCAAATGTATTTAAAACTTAAAGAAAGAGAATATATTCACATCAAGTGGATGTATTTTCAAAAGATCTTATTTTAAAAATGCATCCATGGATCTCTGTTCCTCAAGCTAAAATAACTTGACTTCGTGTACATCAACAAAATATGTAGCAATTTTATACTGATCAATGCATGAATGTGACATTGGACATTATCATTTATTTTAATCTTCAGTGGCTACTCCAAAGATTTGTTAGCTTTTTACTTATATAATATAGCTGAACTAATGTGTCTTTCTAGGAAGAAAGTGAAACCTTTCCTTCCTTTTTGTCTGAAACAAGATCGTCAATCTAGTTAATGGTGAATAAGAATATTAGAGACATGAGTGACAACTGATGTGAAAAAATTAGGTTCCTGCTAGCAATTACCCAACAAGAGCAGGTTGACTGACTGCCAGAGTTAAAACACATGCAAACTGTCAGCTATCATATTAAGGCAAATGTCCCTGAACCTCCGTGCAGCATCAGGTAGAAATTCTGTTTCCTCTGCTGGGAACCTGCCCTCGATGTCACACATTCATAATCTTCTCTCATCAAGCCAGGTCCACATTATCTATCATTCCCACAGTCAAATATATGTCCTGTCATATACATTCAATGGCTCTTATGATAAGCTGGATGAGAAGTGACATGTTGTGCATGATTGAATTGAAGGGCATATAGTATACAATTCCTGCTGTCATCATTTTTCATTCTTTTTCTATATCTAGGTAAGGGGCTTAACCTTGACGTTTCCTAAGTTCAAAAATTATGGCCAATTAAAAGACAAGATAAATGTAGAGAATATTTTAATGTTGCATATAAACCATAACTATGATGATATAGTAGGTAGTCAAATAATAAATTTAGTTTGATTTTGAATTTTGAAAACAAGTGTATCAAGATTCAATAAGAAAATCAAAATGGGAAGCACTGTGACATTCAACTTCAAATTTTGCCTAAATTGCCAAAGACACCCTAAGGACTGAACACTGTGCTGATATGTTTACAGGTAGTATCTATTTCAGTGTGAGAATATGCTTCTCATTACACAAATGAAATATCTATAACTCAACATTATGTTAAAAAAGCATTCACTGAAATCTGGCTTTGAGCCAAATCCTGAGCTAGAGAAAACAAACTGATTCACCTGTGGCAGATAGTGCATTCTAAAATTAACCAAGGTTTGGCCATAATGAGCAGAAGCACAGACATTTCCTTTACCTCAGATCTTTCCTGACATTTCTATCAATGGAGTTCAGTTGGTATGGTCTCACTAACTTCTCCAGCTAAAACTTCCTTTGTCCTCTATCTCAGGGACATGAGAAAGAAGAAAGAACACTCTTGGACCCTCTCTGCAGCTTCTCTACAACTGTTTAATAATCTTTCATTAAAAAAAGAAGAAAGAGGGAAAATAACTTCTCCCCCTTGACACTATTCAGTTATTATCCCTGCAGCTGTTACCTGCAAAATTCCACATTTAAGATCTCCTTTGAGACCGTATCTATGACTTAAACCTATATTTGTGGCCCATCCAACATGCTGGCCTCAGAGATCCTTTACCCTTCCCTCAGAAACTTTAATCCTCTCCTCCTTATAGCACCCACACCTGTAGCAACAGCATAAATTTTGCCATTTTTTGGTTTTCTCTCCATTTCAAAAATCTTCAATTTTAACATAAAATTCTGACTACTCTTACCCACCTTACCACATTTCTAACTCCCTAGCTCTTACCAATCCTATGCTTTGAGACTCATGGAAAACACCATTCTTTTTTGGTCCCTTTATTTTTCTTTCCTTTTATTGTTTTCATAAACTTGGACCATTCTAATTATACATTCAAATTTTTCCCATTTCTTCATACTACTACATGTCATCTTATTTTCTTTCAATTTAATCTTTTTTCCTTAAAGAAATTTGAGAGGGAAAGTAGTGAAGAGGGAGAAAACATGTATAAGTATGGAAAAGATGATGGTGTCTGAAAAAAAAGTTGAACCCTGTTTTAGAGTAGAACGTGAAAATATTTCATAGAGCTAAGGGACTGGTAGTCTAGATAAGAAAGTGAGCAGAAAAGGAAAATGAAAGGCAGCTACACTTGGAAGAAAGCAACCCCATCCTTTATTGATTTTTTAAACAAGTGGTTTTTGACTACCTAATAATATGAAGACTGTATCTAGACACTTGGAAATATCGGTGAACAAACCAAAAACTATGCCCACATATACTATACATTCTAGTGCAAAGAGACAGAAGATAATAGACATAGTAAGCAAATTATATAGTATGTTAACAGGCAATATATATATTTTATAAAAGAAATGTAGAAGAGTCAGGCATGTAGAGCAACAAATATATTCATTCTGGGTTTCCTAGACAACAGTGAAGCTTGGAATAGACTCTTCCTACTCTCCCTGCAGAGTGACTATATCTGAACCCAATATATCATCAGATCTTTCTTTACCTGATAAGGAGGGTCTACAATTCCCAAAGGTCCCAAAGTCACCAGTGGGAATCTGGCTTTCTCAGACAACTCCTGTAGAGCAGGCTTCAAGACATGTCTACCTGACCTCCCAATAATATGCATATCCCCCACCACACCCTGCCGTGTGACTCAGTTGTTTTCATATTTGTCCTAAGAAAGGAGAGAAAAAGGGATATGGGAATCTGTGCTGGATTATAAACCCATACTCCATGTGCTGCAGGAAGCCCTGGCATGCCTATGCCTGTAGAAAATGAAGGCTCTGTGGAACAATTGCTTTCTCTTGTTGACCCCAGGTTTATAAGATTTCCAAACAATACTAACTTCTTAACTCATGTAATATGGCTTATCCCAAGCCTTAGAGCATGACAGATGGCAACTACAAAGGGACTTTTCTTGCACAACAAATCCTTACCTCTTCCCTTTATACAGTTTTGAGACTTAATTAACATAATCTTTCTTATTTAATTTATAATATAAAATATTATGAAGTGCTTTATTAGTATAAGAAAATTATTTAAAATGTGTGTCCATGAAGAAAACAAAACTTATCAGATATTTTAACAGATAATAGAAGGAATTACAAAAGTAGAGTTTGAAGAAATAAAAAAAGGAAAAAGGGATAGTGAATTTGCAGAGCTAATAATTGCAGGAAGTAGCTTCTACCCATAGGGTTGGGGGGACAAAAGGAAAAGACTGAGATTATCAGATTCTAGAAGCTGAGAGAAGTATTCCATGGAATCGGGACTCTGATCCTTTAGGAGGGTCATTGCAGATCAACAGCTGGTACCTCAGCATTTTGGAGAAGAGTTTATACTGAGCTACCCAGACCTCCATGGGGAGGGCACTTCTCTTTTCCTAATTTTTTAAATGTTATTTGTTTTCTCAGACATATTTCTTTTTTTCCTTTGTAGTTTCTTCTGTTGTGATTTTAAACAACCTACCTCACTCAAAGCTTATACAAATGTTCATAAGATATTCTGTTAACATTTTTACAGTTTCAATTTCTTTCATCTTTCACTCTTTAACATATCTAGAATTTATAGTGGGGATTAGATTGAATTAGAGGTACAACTATGTTTTCACAAATAGGCACTCAATTTTTAATAGCAGCTGATAAATAATATTTACTGATTCAAACTGTCACTTTATTATATTTTAATTTTGTCTATCTTATTTGAATTGTGGTAAAATATGCATAACATAACATTTACCATCTCAACCATTTTTAAGTGTGCATCAGTGGTATTATGTACATTCATAAGTTGTACAGCCATCACACCCTTATATATAACACTTTTCATCTTGTCAAATTGAAATTCAGTACTCACTAAGCAATGGCTCCCCATTTCCCCTTTGCCCGGCCCCTGGAAATCACCACTTTGTTTTCTGTCTCTATAATTTTGACTATTCTCACTACCTCATGTAAGTGGAATTATAGTGTTTGTTTCTTTTTGTGACTAGCTTATTTTACGTAACATATTTTAAGGGTTCATCCATCTTGTCACATTTGTCAGTATTTCCTTCCTTTTTAAGGCTGAATAATATTCTATTGTATGTACACACAATGTTTTGATTATCCCCTCTTCTACTTTTTGGCTACTTCAAATAATGCTGCTATAAACATGGTTGTACATATATCTCTTTGAGACTCTGCTTTCAGTTCTTTTGGACATATACCCAGAAGTGGAGTTGCTGGATTATATTGCAATTTTACTTTTAATTTTTTTGAGGAACCACCATACTGCCTTCTATAGTGGATTTACCATTTTACATTTGCACCAACTGTGTATAAAGGTTCCAGTTTCTCCACATCCTCACCAACACTGGCTATTTTTTTTAATAGCCATCCTAAAAGGAATGACATGATATTTCATATTGTTTTGATTTGCATTTCTCTAATAATTCCTGAATTTGAGCATCTTCTCATGTGGTGATTGACCATTTGTATATCTTCTTTGAATAAATGCCTACTACAGTTTTTTGGCCACTTTTTAATCAGATTTTGTTGTGGTCATTAGGTGGTAGGAGTTACTTATATACTCTGGATAACAGTCCATTATCAGATATATGGTTTGAACATTTTTATCCTATTCTATACATTGCCTTTTCACCTTACACTGTTGATTATGTCCTTTGATGCAGTTTTGAACTTTCATTTAGTCCAATTTATCAATTTTGTTGTTGTTTCCTGCCTTAGGATTCTATCTATAGAGAAACAGAATCAATAGGAGATATAATAGATAGATGATATAGATAGATAGATAGATAGATAGATAAATAGATAGATAGATAGATAGATAGATAGATGATAGATAGATAGATAGATATAAATATACAAAATAGGAACTGGCTTACACAGTTACAGAGGCCAGAAAGTCCCACAGTCTGCTCTCTGCCACCTGGAGAACCAGGAGAGCTGATGGTATGATTCAGTTTTAGTACAAAAGCCTGAGAATGGGGCCCCTGGTATAAGTCCTGGAATCCAAAGGTCCAAGAACCAGGAGCTCTGATGTCAGAAAGCAGGAGAAGATGGATGTCCCAGCTCAAAAAGAGAGGGAATTTGCCCTTCCTTCATCTCTTTCCTCCACTTGGGAGCAACAGATTGGATGACTCCTACCCTCATTTGTGAAGGTAATTCTCTTCACTCAGTCTACTGAATCAAATGCTAGTCTTTTCCAGAAACACCCTCAAAGACACACCCGGAAATAATGTTTTACCAGCTATCTGGGCATCATTTAAGCCAGTCAAGTGGACACAAAATTAACCATCACACTGTGCTTTCAGTGTCATATCCAAGAAATCATTGCCAAATCCTATAACATGAAGATTTTCCCCAATGGTTTCTTCTAAGAGTTTTATAGTGTTAGTTCTTATGTTTAGGTTTTGATACATTTTGAATTAATTTTTGTATATGGTTTTAGACAAAGATTCAGCTTCATTTTGTCAATATTCTTGAATATTTTCTTGGACATACTTCTCTTTCTGTGAGTGTCTTTCTATTTCAGTGCTATTTCCATGCTGTTTTAATTAGTATGGCTGACCACATACAGGCACATGTGTAGATATATGGATATGTGATGTCTCTTACATTATACTTCTTTACTCCTAAAGTAAATAATATAAATCAAACTGAATATATATCAAAACAGAGTGAATATGTATCAGAATACCCTGAAGGGCTTTTTAATACAGTGAATATTGGGCATCAGCCCCAGAGTTTCTGATTCAGGGAGTCTGGTAGGGAGCCTGAGAATTCACAACTCGAACAAGTTCCTATTGATGCTAATAATTCTGGTCTGGGCATCACACTTTGAGGACCACTGGCCTAAGATATTTATTCTTCAAACTAAGCTTTCTAATTATCTTTACCATGATTTAAGAAAAGCTAGTCATATTTTTTTAATTCAAAGCACATTAATTCTTCTTATATTCTTTTGAAGACATTACTTTCATGAACTTTTCTTTTGAATTCTACAGATAAAATCAGTTTTTGTTTCTTTGTCTCACTGACTGGATTTATAATAAGCCATCCACCATTCTGTGTTCAAATTCTGGTTTCTGAACAAATTTTCACCTCACTGTATACACTCACTGCACACATATCAAATGTTCCTTCTATACACTACCTAATTGTCTAATACCCTAAACAAACTTGGGATATTAACAATTGTAATACTAGGATGTGTTGTTAAAGCAGATATTTTTATTCTATCCAGTCTTTAGTATTTTTATCTTTCAGACTAAACATTGGTTGGGTTATGGACAACTTGTCTTCCCACAGTCCTCTTTCCAACTCTGCCCTAGTCATATCCTATCCAGTGTTTTCTGGAATTTGGTGATCCTACTGATTTATTGGTAGATAAGAGAAAGCAGGATTAAGGCCCTATGTGTAGAAATAATATTCTTACCTCTGCATCACAAAACATCTGGGAAAAAGAACTCAGAAACAGACATATAGATCAAAGGTACAGGATAGAATGCACAGAGATAAACCCACACACATATTGTCACCTACTTTACGACAAACGAGGCAAACACATACAATGGAGAAAACACAGCCTCTTCAATAAGTGGTGCTGGGAAAACTGGACAGCTACATGTAAAAGAATGAAATTAGAACACTCCCTAACACCATACACAAAAATAAACTCAAAATGGATTAAAGACGTAAATGTAAGACCAGACACTAAAACTCTTAGAGGAAAACATAGGAAAAACACACTTTGACATAAACCACAGCAAGACAATTTAGAGCCACCTCCTAGAGTAATGGAGATAAAAACAAATGGGGCTTAAAAACTTTTGCACAGCAAAGGAAACCATAAACAAGATGAAAAGACAACCCTCAGAATGAGAGAAAATATTTGCAAATGAAGCAACTGACAAAGGATTAATCTCTGAAATATATAAGTAGCTCAAGCAGCTCAATATCAAAAAAACAAAGAATCCAATTAAAAAATGGGTGGAAGACCTAAATAGACATTTCACCAAGGAAGACATACAGATGGCCAAGAGGCACATGAAAAGATGCTCAACATCACTAATTATTAGAAAAATGCATTCTGATTGGCGTATCACCTCACACCAGTCAGAATGGCCATTATCAATAAATCTAGAAACAATAAATGCTGGAAAGGGTGTGGTGAAAATATAACCCTTCAGCACTGTTGGTGGGAATGTAAATTGATACAGCCACTATGGAGAACAGTATGGAGGTTCCCTAAAAAATTAAAAATAGAACTACTATATGCCCTCAGCAATCCCACTACTGGGCATATACCCTGAGAAAATCATAATTCAAAAAGAGTCATGTACCATAATGTTCATTGCAGCACTAGTTACAATAGCCAGGACATGGAAGCAAGCTAAATGTCCATCAACAAACGAATGGATAAAGAAGAAATGGGATATATATACAATGGAATATTACTCGCCATAAAAAGAAACAAAATTGAGTCATTTGTAGTGAGGTGGATGGACCTAGAGTCTGTCATACAAGTGAAGTAAGTCAGAAAGAGAAAAACAAGTACCGTATGCTAATGTATATATATGGAATCTAAAAAAAAAATAAAAGTGGTACTGATGAACTTAGTTGCAGGATAGGAATAAAGATGTAGACATAGAGAATGGACTTGAGGACACGTGGTGGGAGGGGTAAGCTGGTGCAAAGTGAGAGTAGCATCGACATATATACACTTCCGTATGTAAAATAATTTGCTAGTGGGACACAGCAGCATAGCACAGGGAGATCAACTCGGTGCTTTGCAATGACCAAGAGGGGTGGGATAGGGAGGATGGAAGGGAGGCTCAAGAGGAAGCATATATGGGGACATATGTATGCATATGGCTGATTCACTTTGGTGTACAACAGAAACTAACACAGTATTGTGAAGCAGTTATACTCCAATAAAGATCTATTTAAAAAAAAAAGAATGATAGCAGCAACAAAAATGACAGTAACAGAGAGTTGCCTGTTTCTTTGGATGATAGAAACTATGTATCTCTGACACTGACAGCAGATGATGGAGAATAGACAAATGCCTGCTATGTTGTTTCATGAAAAGTTTCAGTACATGTTATTTTGATAAGTGCAATCTCTATATAAATTAATCAGTTTTATGATTTCTGCTACTTTTTTCTCAGAAGTTGAAATTGGTATTCCTGCTAGTCTTAGTTCTTGCTCATGTTGTGGTCCCTTCTCCCATCTCTATAGGTAATTTAATGAGAAGTCAGTGGAGTGAACAGTAGAAGTTTGCGTTAGATACCATTTTAAACTGGTCTGGCCCTTTCCAAGTCTGGGACTTTTATAACAAAAGATAGTTTTATTCCAACCTTCTAAGTCTTCCCTTCCTGCCTGCCTTTCTTCCTTCCTTTCTTCCTTCCTTCCTTCCTTCCTTTCTTCCTCCCTTCCTTCTTTCTTCAAATGTATAAACACCTTATAGACAAAGACATAGTTTGCTCCCATTACAATTGTTTTGGTTTACTTAATCTTTTCCAATATTATTGTTAATATCTTTTTAAACAGTTCTTAAAAACAAGAAACAGTGCAGAATTTTTTCAATACAAGAAGAAACCTAAAATTAAATTAAGAACACAGATTATATCTGTTTTACCCATTGTAATATTAGTACATAAATCTTTCAAAACAAGTTAGTTAATAAGAAGCTCTCACATTTAGTGTTAATCATAAAATGCTTTACATAATCATTTAAACAAAATGTGTTTTAATTAATAATTTAAAAAATCTTGTACATTCTTATCAGCAAGAAAAGAAAAATTGGGGAAGAGAGGGGTAACTTTACAGTATAAGTATTTTAGCCTAAACATAAAAAATTGTTCTTTTTTTAGGCTTTTCTGGTACATGAATGATGGCCTCATGAATAGTGACAGAAATAAAATTACTGGAAATTTACTTTTGAATTGTGTACTTGGCTTGCTTTTATTTTTTAAATATTTTAGTCATATGTATTATTTCACTGTGACTCACTTATTCCAACAGAAGTTCTCATTAAATTTTCTAAATTTTTTCTCATAGAACCAGGTCACAGAGAAAACTCAGATGTTTTTGAGAGTTAGAGAAAGTTTTCAATCATTTTGGAGTTAGACTTTTTTTCTTCTCCTTTCAGAGTAAACATGTGATTCCAGAAGAGGCAGTAGAGGGATCAGCTACTCTCTGCAAGACGTGCCATTAGCACTGATTTTTTTCTCTGATTAGAAGGTAGAAGCATCTCCTAATTACCTAACATTGCTCTCGAAAAGTCATTATTTTATATTTAATCTTTCTAAGATTTTATTTTTAGCTTTGACTCTTTTAAACTACAGATTTGTGCTTTGTTTCTGACCCAGTTTGAGTGTTTGTTTAGCATTTAAGTTTTATAATCCACTAACTAAAGTGAAAAATGTTATCCTTTAAGATCAAGAACAAGCCAAGATGTACTTTCTCACCATTTCTATTCAACATGGTACTGAAAGACCTAGATAGTACAACAACAAAAAAAAAAGGAAATTCAAAGTGTACAGATTATAAGGAAGAACTATAACTCTCTTTATTCTCAGATAATATGGTTGCTATGTAGATGATCTCAAAGAATTGACAAAATATACCAGAGCTAATAAGCAAATACAGCAAGTTTACAGGATACAATGTTAATGTACAAAACTCAATTTCTTTCTTATATGCCAGCAATGAACAAATAAAATATGAAAATAAGAACAATACCATTTACATTAGCATGCACAAACACATACAATTGATGTATTTAGGTATAAATTTGTATAATTTATACAGGATATACTTATGGAAAACTATTAAACACTAGTGAAAGTAATCAAAGAGGATCTAAATAAAAGGAGAGATTTTGTTAAGATTTCAATTCTTCCCACTCTGATACATAGATTTAATGCAATCCCATCAAAATCTAAATAAACTGTTTTGTAGATATTGGCAAATAGTTTCTAAGTTTATTTAGAAATTCAGAAAACCTAGAATATACAACATAATACTGAAGAAGAATAAAGTTGTAGAATATGTGCTACCCAATTTCAAGGCTTACTGTAAAGCTATAATTTTTAAGACAGGGTCATACTGACAAATAATAGACACATAGAACAGAATCATGTAACAAAATAGCACAGAAGTAGACCCACACAAATATAATCAGTTGATCTTTGACAAACAAATTGTGCTGGAAAAATTCAGTGTTTATATGCAAAAAAACCCAAAACAAAACCAAACCTAGAAGCTGATCTTACACTTTTTACAGAAGTTAACTAAATATAGATCATAGGCCTAAAAGTAACATGCAAAATTATAATTCTTCTAAATCAAATTATAGAAGAAAAAATGAACTTGGGTTTGGTGATGAGTTTTAGATGAAACACCAAACATGATTAATAAAACAAAAATTTATTTTATTAAAATTAGAAACTTCTGATATGCAAAATACATGTTTAAGAGGATAAAAGGACAAGAGATAAACTGGGAGAAAATATTTGAGAAACACACATCTCATAAACAATATATAGCCAAAATATACAAAGAATTCTTAAAAGTCAACGATAAGAAAACTAATAATTGAACTAAAAAATAGGTAAAAATATCTCCACAGACACCCAATCAAAGAACATATACTGATGGCAAGTTAGCATATGAAAAAGTGCTTAATATCATATGTATCAAAGAATTGAAAATTAAAACAACAGTGTGTTACCACCACACACTACGATGGTTAAAATTGAAACACCTAAATATACCCATTTTGGCAAGGATGCACATAAACTCTTTTTTTATAACTATAGTTGATTTACAATATTGTAATAGGTTCAGGTGTATAAAATAATGATTCAATATTTTTATATTTCATTCAAATTTATTAAAAATAATGGCTTTATTTTCATGTGCTGTACAATATCATTGTTGTTTATTTGTTTTATACCTAGTAGTTTGTATAGCATGATCACTTACCCCTATCTTGCCCATCCACCCTTCACTTTCTCCACTGGTAACCACTAGTTTGTCCTCTGTATCTGTGAGTCTGTTTCTGTTTTCTCATACATTCATCAATTTTATTTTTTAGATTCTACATATAAGTGATAACATACAGTATATATTTTTCTCTTTCTGACTTATTTCACTAAGCATAATACCCTCCAGGTCCATTCACATTGTTACAATGGCAAAATTTCATTAGTTTTATGCCTAAGTAGTATTCCATTGTATGTATATCTTCTTTATCCATTTGTATGTTGATGGACATTTAGGTTGCTTTCCTATCTTGGCTATTGTAAATAATGCTGCTATTAACGTTAGGGTGCATGTGTCTTTTTGAATTAATGCTTTCATTTTCTTTGGATATATATCCAGGAGTGGAATTGCTGTATCATATGGTAGTTGTATTTTAGTTTTTTGAGGAACCTCTATGTTATTTTCCATAGTGACTGCACCAATTTTCATTCCCACCAACAGTGTACTAGGATTTCCTTTTCTTCATGTCCTTTCCAATATTTGTTTTTGTTTTTTAACATCTTTATTGAGGTATAATTGCTTTACAATGGTGTGTTAGTTTCTGCTTTATAACAAAGTGAATCAGTTATACATATACATATGTTCCCATATCTCTTCTCTCTTGCATCTCCCTCCCTCCCACCTTCCATATCCCACCCCTCCAGGCAGTCACAAAGCACCGAGCCGATATCCCTGTGCCATGCGGCTGCTTCCCACTAGCTATCTACCTTACGTTTTTTAGTGTGTATATGTCCATGACTCTCTCTTGACCTGTCACAGCTCACCCTTCCCCCTCCCCATATCCACAAGTCCGTTCTCCAGTAGGTCTGTGTCTTTATTCCTGTCTTACCCCTAGGTTCTTCATGACATTTTTTTCCTTAAATTCCATATATATGTGTTAGCATATGGTATTTGTCTTTTTCTTTCTGACTTACTTCAAGCTGTATGACAGACTCTAGGTCTATCCACCTCATTACAAATAGCTCAATTTCGTTTCTTTTTATGGCTGAGTAATATTCCATTGTATATATGTGCCACATCTTCTTTATCCATTCATCTGATGATGGACACTTAGATTGTTTCCATCTCCGGGCTATTGTAAATAGAGCTGCAATGCACATTTTGGTACATGACTATTTTTGAATTTTGCTTTTCTCAGGGTATATGCCCAGCAGTGGGATTGCTGGGTCATATGGTACTTCTATTTGTAGATTTTTAAGGAACTTCCATATTGTTCTCCATAGTGGCTGAACTAACTCACATTCCCACCAGCAGTGCAAGAGTGTTCCCTTTTCTCCACACCCTCTCCAGCATTTATTGTTTCTAGATTTTTTGATGATGCCCATTCTGACTAGTGTGAGGTGATATCTCATTGTAGTTTTGATTTGCATTTCTCTAATGATTAATGATGTTGAGCATTCTTTCATGTGTTTGTTGGCAGTCTGTATATCTTCTTTGGCGAAATGTCTATTTAGGGCTTCTGCCCATTTTTGGATTGGGTTGTTTGTTTTCTTGTTATTGAGCTGCATGAGCTGCTTATAAATTTTGGAGATTAATCCTTTGTCAGTTGCTTCATTTGCAAATATTTTCCTCCCATTCTGACGGTTGTCTTTTGGTATTGTTTATGGTTTCCTTTGCTGTGCAAAAGCTTTGAAGTTTCATTAGGTCCCACTTGTTTATTTTTGTTTATATTTCCATTACTCTAGGAGGTGGGTCAGAAAGGATCTTGCTGTGATTTATGTCATAGATTGTTCTTCCTATGTTTTCTTCTAAGAGTTTGATAGTTTCTGGCCTTACATTTAGGTCTTTAATCCATTTTGAGCTTATTTTTGTGTATGGTGTTAGGGAGTGATCTAACCTCATACTTTTACATGTATCTGTCTAGTTTTCTCAGCATCACTTATTGAAGAGGCTGTCCTTTGTCCACTGTACATTCCTGCCACCTTTATCAAAGATAAGGTGTCCATATGTGCATGGGTTTATCTCTAGGCTTTCTATCCTGTTCCATTGCTCTATCTTTCTGTTTTTGTGCAAATACCATACTGTCTTGATTACTCTAGCGTTGTAGTATAGTCTGAAATCAGGGGGCCTGATTCCTTCAGCTCCTTTTTTCGTTCTCAAGATTCGGGGTCTTTTGTGTTTCCATACAAATTGCAAAATTTTTTGCGAAATTTTTTGTTCTAGTTCTGTGAAAAATGCCAGTGGTAGTTTGATAGGGATTGCATTGAATCTGTAGATTGCTTTGGGTAGTAGAGTCATTTTCACAATGTTGATTCTTCCAATCCAAGAACATGGTATATCTCTCCATCTATTTGTATCATCTTTAATGAGGATACTAGTGCCTGTGTTGTGGTGGATGAGGCTGGATCTTGTCTCTCTAGTGGGCAGGTTCACATCTGGTGGTGTGTTTTGGGGTGTCTGTGGCCTTATTATGATTTTAGGCAGCCTCTCTGCTAATGGGTGGGGTTGTGTTCCTGTTTTGCTAGTTGTTTGGCATAGGTTGTCCAGCACTGTGGCTTGCTGGTCGTTGAGTGAAGCTGGGTGCTGGTGTTAAGATCGAGGTCTCTGGGAGATTTCTTGCCATTTGATATTATGTGGAGTTGGGAGGTCTCTTGTTGACCATTGTCCTGAAGTTGGCTCTCTTACTTCAGAGGCAGAGCCCCGACTCCTGGCTGGAGCACCAAGAGCCATCTCCTCTTTGTTCTCACAGCTCACAGAGGCTCAGTTTTGGATTTGGCCCTGCCTTTGCGTGTAGGTTGCTGGAGGGCGTCTGTTTTTTGCTCTGACAGGACGGGGTTAAAGGAGCAAATCTCCCGGCTTTGCCCTCCACACCCCTGTTGCTGTGCACTCCTCCGCGGCTCCGAAGCTCCTCCCTCCACCTCCCGCAGTCTCCGCCTGCGAAGGGGCTTCCTAGTGTGTGGAAACTTTTCCTCCTTCACAGCTCCCTCCCACTGGTGCAGGTGCCGTCCCTATTCTTTTGTCTCAGTTTTTTCTTTTTTTTCTTTTGCCCTACCCAGGTACGTGGGGAGTTTCTTGCCTTTTGGGAGGTCTGAGGTCTTCTGCCAGCCTTCAGTAGGTGTTCTGTAGGAGTTTTTCCACGTGTAGATGTATTTCTGGTGTATCTGTGGGGAGGAAGGTGATCTCCGCGTCTTACTCTTCCACCATCTTCAAGCCCCCGCCCCCAACATTTGTTATTTGTAGACTTATTGATGAAAGCCATTCTGACAGGTGTGAAGTGATATCTCATTGTGGTTTTGATTTGCATTTCTCTGATAATTAGTGATGCTGAGCATTTTTCATGTGCCTGTTGGCCATCTGTATGTCTTCTTTGGAAAAATGTCTATCCAACTCCCCTAAACTTTTTTAACCAAATTGAGCTGTTTACATGTTTTGAATATTAATCACTTATTGGTTATACTATTTGCAATATTTTCTCCCATTCAATAGATTGTGTTTTCACTTAGTTCACAGTTTCCTTTACTGTGCAAAAGTTTTTAGGTTTAGTTAGGTAACATTTGTTTATTTTTGCTTTTGTGTCTTTTGCATTAGGAGATGAATCCAAAAATAAAACTTTGCTATGATTTATGTCAGACTGTTCTGCCTATTTCTTCTAGGAGTTCTGTGATTTTCAGTTTTACATTTAGGTTTTTAATCTAATCCATTTTGAGTTTATTTGGTCTATAATATGAAAAAGTATTCTAATTTCATTCTTTCATGTGTAGCTGTCCAGCTTTCCCGGCACCACTTATTGAAGAGACAGTTTTTTCTCTATAGTATATTCTTGCCTCCTTTATTGTAGATTAATTGATGGTGGATACATGGGTTTATTTCTGAACTCTATTCTGTTCCATTGATCTGTGTGTCTGTTTTTGTGGCAGTACCATACAGTTTTGATGACTGTAGCATAGTATTATAGTGTGAAGCCAGGGAGCATGATCCGTCCAGCTATGTCTATTTTTCTCAAGTTGGCTTTGGCAATTGGATTTTTCATGGTTACATATATATTTAGGATTATTTGTTTAGTTCTATGAGAAAATGGCAAGTGTATTTTCATAAGAATTGTATTAAATCTGTACATTACTTTGGGTAAAATGGACATTTTAACAATATTTATTCTTCAAATCCAAGAACACAGAATATCTTTCCATTTCTTTCTATTATTTTAAAATTCCTTCATCAATGTTTTATAGTTATCAGAGTATAAGTGTTTCACCTCCTTAAATTTATTCCTAGATATTTTATTATTTTATGTGATTTTAAATGGTATTTTTCCTTCATTTCTCTTTCTCATAGTTCATTATTAGGGTATAGAAAAGAAACAGACTTCTGTATATTAATCTTTTATCCTGCAAGTTTACTGAATTTATTTATTAGTTCTAATATTTTTTGGTGGAGACTTTAGAGTTTTCTATATAGAATATCATATCATCTGCAAATAATGACAGTTTTACTTCTTCCCTTCCAATTTGAATACCATTTATTTGTTTATTTATTTTTTTCTTGTCTGCTTGCTGTGACTAGGATTTCCAATACTACGTTGAATAGAAATGGTGAGAGTGGGCATCCTTGTCTTGTTCCTGAATTTAGGGAGAAGGCTTTCAGATTTTCACCATTGAGTGTCAGGTTGGGTATAGATTTTTCATAAATGGCTTTTATTATGTTGAGGTATGTTCCCTCTATACACACTTTGATGAGAGTTTTTATCATAATTAGATGTTGAATTTTGTCAAATGCTTTTTTTGCATCTATGGACATAATCTCTCAGTTTTTATCTTTCCTTTTGTTAATGTGGTGTATCACATTTATGGATTTGTGTACGTTGAACCATGCTAGCAACTCTGGAATGAACCTGACTTGATCATATTGTATGATCCTTTTTATGTACTGTTGGATTTGATTTGCTAATATTTTGTGGGGGATTTTTGTGTATGTATTCAAAGATATTGGCTTGCAATTTTTTGTTTTTTGTAGTGTCTGTGTCTGATTTTGATATCAGGGTGAGGGTGGATTCATAGAATTAAAGTGAGATTGTTCAGTCTCTTCAATTTTTGGAATAGTTTGGGAAGTTTGGGAAGAATAGGTATAAGTTCTTTGTATGTTCAGCAGAATTGCCCAGTGAAGTCTTTTGGTCCTGATTTTTCTTGCTGAGAATTTTTATTATTATTATTACAGAGTCTATTTCACTTCTAGTGACTGGTCTGTTCAAATTATCTGTTTCCTCTTGACTCAGTTTTGGTAGGTTGTACGTTTTCAGAAACTTATCCAGTTTTTTTCTTGGTTGTCCAATTTGTTGGTATTTAACTGTTCATAGTATTCTCTTATGATTTGCTAATTTCTGTGGTAACAGTTGTTATTTCTCCTCTTTCATTTATTATTTTGTTCAGACAGGTCCTCCCTCTTTTTTTCTTGGTGAGCCTGGCTAGATGTTTGTAGATTTTATCTTTTCAGAAAACCAGCTATTGGTTTTATTGACCTTTTCTTTCATTTTTTAAATCTCTATTTTATTTATTTCCTCTCTGATCTTCATTATTACCTTCCTTCTGCTTACTTCAGGTTCTGTTTGTTCTTCTTTTCCTAATTCTTTTATGCAGTAAATTAGATTGATTATTTGAGATTTTTTTCATATTTCTTGAGGAAGCCTTGTATAGCTATGAACTTCCCTCTTAGAAATGCCTTTGCTGCATTGCATAGAAATTGTCAGGTTGTGTTTTCATTTTTGTTTGTCTTGAAGTATTAAATTTTTTATTTATTTGATTTCATCATTGACCCATTGGTCTTTTAATAGCATGTTGTTTGGTCTATGTGTGTTTAGTATTTTCCCATTTTCCTTTCTGTGATTGATTTCTAGTTTCATGTCACTGTGGTCTATTATCTTAAATTTGTTGAAACTTTTTTGTGTCCTAATATTTCTTCTAACCTAGAGAAAGTCCCATGAGCACTTGAAAAGAATGTATATTGTGTTATTTTTGGATGTAGTGTCCTGTTGCTACTAATTAGGTCCAACTGGTCTACAGTGTCATTTAGGACTTCTGTTACCTTATTGATTTTCTGTCTGGATGATCTGTCTGTTGATGTCAATAGGGTGTTTAAGTCTCCTGCTATTATTGTATTCTTGTCAGTTTCTCACTTTATATCTGTTAATATTTGTTTTATATATTTAGCTGCTCCTATATTATGTGCATATATGTTAACGAGTAATAATCTCTTCTTGATACTGATCTTTTTATCTACATAATGCCCTTCTTTGTTTTTCTTTATGACCTTTGTTTTAAAGTCTATTTTTCTGATATGAGTATAGTGACCCCCCTCTTTCCTGTCATTTCTATTTGAATGAAATATCTTTTTTCATCCCCTCACTTTCAGTCTGTGTGTACCTTTCAGCCTGAAGTGTGTCCCTTGTAGGTAGCGTATTATACATTTTTGTTTTTTATTTAATATGCCACTTGTCTTTTGATAGGAGCACTTAATCTATTGACATTTAAAGTAATTATTTATATACATGTACTTATTGCCATTTTAATCCTTGCTTTTCAGTTGTTTTGGTAGTTCTTCTTTGATCATTTCTTCTTTTTGTTTTTTCTTTTGCAGTTTGATGCCTTTCTTTTGTAGTATGCTTGAGTTCCTTTCTGTTCAGTTTTTATGAATTTATTTGTGTTTTCAATTTGTGGTTACCTTAGTTTTCAAGTATGTTGACCTATAACTATATCTAATTGCTTTAAGTTGATAGTCATTCAAGTTCAAACACATTAAAAATGATCTACATTTTTATACTCCTTTTCACCACATTTTGTGATTTTAATGTCTTATTTTACATCTTCATGCTTATACTTCTATTGCTAATTTTAGTTATAGTCACTTTTACAAGTTTTTATCATTTTTTAATCTGTGTCCTGGCTTATTTATGTGACCTTCAATCCTTTTATATATTGGCCTTTCCTATTGTGATTTTCACTTTCCTATGTATTCTTGCTTCCCTTCTATTTAGAAGAGAGCCTTCAATATTTCTTTTAAAGTAGGTTTAGAATTGCTGAATTCTTTTAGTTTTTGTTTGTCTGAGAAATTCTTTATCTCTCCTTCTCTTCTAGATGATAATCATGATGGGTAGAATATTCTAGGTTGCAGGGTTTTCCTGTTCAGGACTTTGAATATATCATGACACTCCCTTATGGCCTACAAAGTTTCTGCTGAAAAGTCAGTTGATGGCCATATGGGACTTCCATCTTAATTGACTGTTTTCTCTCCTATGGCCTTTAGAATCCTGTTTTTATTGTTAACTTTTAACATTTTAATTATGATTTGTCTTGGTCTGGGTCTGTTTGGGTTTATCTTGCTTGGAACCCTCTGTACTTCTTATACCTGGGTGTCTGTTTCCTTCTTAGATTTAAAAAGTTTTCAGCCACAATTTCTTCAGATATATTTTTGTTCCCCGTCTCTCTGTCTCTCCTCTTTCTGGAACTCCTATTGTGCATAGGTTGGCATGTTTTATATTTTCCATAGATCTTATAGTTGCTTTCATTTTTTTTTAAATTTTTCTTTCTGTCTACTGTTCTGATTGGGTGATTTCCATTATTTTCCCAGATCACTTATTTGTTCTTCTGTGTCATTTTGTCTGATATTCATTGCATCTTGATTGGTTTTGTCTTGAGGATTAAATTTTCTATTTTTCATTGTTTCATATTTATACTGTAGTTTTTAGTTCCTTGTTACAATAATCTGCATTTCTATCAATAATCTTTCTTAATTCAGTTAACATTTTTATCACTTCCTTTTTGAACTTGCAGTGTAGTACACTGATAAACTCTGTTTCATTATTTGTTCTTTCAGGGGATTTCACTTGTTCTTTTAATTGGGAGTAGTTCCTCTGCCTTTTCATTTTACTTAACTTTCTCTGTCTATGAATTTAGGAGAATCAGTTACCTACTGTGGTCTTTTTAAAAAATATTTATTTATTTACTTATTTATTTGGTTGTGCTGGGTCTTAGTTGTAGCAGGTGGGCTCCTTAGTTGCGGCATGCACGTGGGATCTAGTTCCCTGACCAGGGATCAAATCTGGGCCCCCTGTATTGGGACACAGGGTCTTAACCACTGTGCCACCAGGGAAGTCCCACCTACTGTGGTCTTGAAGGGATGTTTTTTATGTGAGACTGTCCCTGTGCAGCCTGTGTGTGTCCAGTATTTTTGGTGCAAGGGCTGATTTTGGTATAGACACCAGCCAAGTCTTCTTTCAGGGTGTACTGGTCATTATCCCCTTAATAGGGGGTGCTGTTGGTGTTGTAGGATCTAGAACCCATGCTGGGTGTGAGGTAAAGTTTCCTCTCTCTTCTGTAGCTATCACCACCTGTTAAGGGTGGTGTCTGCTCTCCAGTTGTTGAGGTAGAAGCTCTGAGAGTCATGTTAAATCGGGCTTCCTTGCCCTGAGCATATGGCCTGCCACAAAGGAGATGATTGCTGAAGAAAGTGAGGCCCATGAAGTCACAGAGGACCTATACTCTGCCTGTGTAGGCATCTGCAGTTACATTCAAAAGCAGCCCATGGTCATGTCCCTTTCTCTGTTGTGTTGTCCCAGATCTAGTGCAAATATGTGGTGTGGAATAGACTAGGCCAGAGATTAGGGTGTTGTGGTTGTAGACATTGAGGTGGCTGTGCTGTCACCTGAGATCTGGGCTGCCTCTGTGGCAGACTTCTCCCAGGACCTATCTTATCCAGATCTAGTGCTAAGCTTAGTGTGGAGTGCTTTGGTCTGAGTGCTCTGGCTGGGAGAGGAACAACTGTATATTCCTGAGCATGCTGAGAATGGCTGATGCTGCTCCAGCTGGACCACTTCCCAGACTCTCCAGGCTGTCTTTCTGCTTAGCTCTATGGAGTCTTCTCCCAGGACTTGTCTGCTGGAGATTCAATAGTTAGCTGTGCAAGACCTTGTGGCACTGCCTTGTGTGCTCTCTGACAATGTCCCTGGGGCTACACCTGTTGCCCAGTGTGTAGCACTGGCCTCCATGGCTTTGCGTGAATCATACCCATGTTGCCCCAGTCTGTCTCTGCATAGATAGATCAAGTCTTTACCCAGATCTCATGCCAGGCTGTGGTGTGGAGTGAGTGAGGCTGAGGTGTCTGCCTCTTCAGACTGGGAAGTACAGTGAGGTGGCAGCCAATAGTACAAAGCTTTCTCCTCCCTGATTGTTAGCAACCTAGCATGTGTGCACTCCTCACGACTAGAACCTAGGCTTCTCCAGCCCTTTTATTTGTCTCATTGGATTTCCTAGTAGGCAAAGGAGCTTGTTTCCTTGATGCAAGCCTCCAGGCCTGGGATGCCAGATTTTAGCTCAGCCTGCTCACTCCCCAAGATGAGGGTCCACCCATGTAGACCTTCTCTACCTTACAAATCCCTCCCAGAAGCACAGGTCCTGACCTGATGCATTTTTTGGTGGTTGTTCTACCCATTATATGGAACTCTTTCTAGTTTGTTTGCATAGGAGTTCTTCTGCCAGTTTCCACTTAACTTTCCATGGAATTGTTCCACGTTAAGATGTATTTTTTTATGTGTTTGTTGGTGGGTGGGAGGTGAACTCCATATCATCTTATTCTGTCATCTTGATCCCCCTCCTGCTTTAAACTTTTTATCAAGTAAATTATTTATCTCTCTTTTATTAGCTTTTTTTTTCTTGTGGTTTTATCTTCTTCTTTTCTTTGGAACATATTCCTCTGACTTTTCATTTTGTTTGACTTTCTCTGTTTGTCTCTACACAATTAAGTTAAACTGTTACCTATCCTGGTCTTGGAGGTGTATTCTTATGTGGGAGCATCCCTGTGCAGTCTGCGTATGTTCAATGGTTTCAGGGGGATAGCTGGATTGAAGTCACTGGCCATGTTTTCTACCAGGGTGCACTGGCTACAACCACCTTGGTGAGGCAAAGGGCTGGAATTGGAGGCACTAGAGCCAGAGCAAGGTGTGAGCCAGGGTTTCTTCCAGGCTTGACAGCAGTTGCTGCCCTTTCAGGGGCATGAACCCTGAGGGAGCTCAGTTTCTCCTCAAAGCAATGGCAGTCTCCACCTTGGTTGGGAATGGGACCATGGTCCAAGGAGCTGGAGCCACAAATCTGAGCTACTTGCACTTCTCCCTGGAGTGATGGTGGTTTATGCCTTGGGGCCAAGGTCTGAGAAGCTATGCATGCAGTCAAGGAATAAATCTTAATGTATGCAAATTTAAAATTTCATTTAGCTGGCCATTTTACTGAATAAAATGCAAAATTTTACTTATTATAAATGTATTGAAAAAAAAACACTGAAGGGGATAGAGAAAAAGATGTTGACCTAAATAACTTTGGAAATGAATAGAATCAGTAAGACTAAAGGCAAAAGAAACAGCATAAACATTGTATTTAGTTAACAAAGTTGTTTCCTACAGGGAACAATTCTAATACTACTCTACATGTATTGTGAATTGAATAATTAAATAAATTGATGGTGATCCTCACTGTTGGATTGGGAGTTTACAAATAAGCAAAGGGAAGAAGCTAAAATGATTCATGTAGTAATGATTTAGAGTGGGAGACATCAGTATGAACTCATGCCTGTCTTAATATAGATGCATGGTTACATATATAAATATTTCTAGGTGTCTATATATGAAGATACATATATATATATAATACACATATTCCTTGTTCAATCAGCTGAAGGACCTAGAAAGAACATCTCAGTTGCAATAACCACAGTTAGAATTCAGATGTTGATCTCTAATATCATTTTCCAATTAAAAGAATCAAGGTCCTTTGAAGAAATGGATTATTCTAGGGCTGGGACAAGAATTATACAAAATAAGCCTGGGCATCTTTCAGTGCCAGAAAGTAAGGAAATGCACACACACACACACACACACACACACACACACACACACACACACACACACAGTGAGGGAATATGTCAAGGGTTACAGAAGTCAGCCATAAGAGCTCCCAATGGCCAAAATGGAAAAAATTTGAGAAACAAGTAAATATAGTAGTACTGTAACCCAAAATACAAAATAAATATCCATAAGTTCAAACTGACATAAATCGTTGAACAAAAATACATGTGAGGGGAGAGACAAATTTCCCATGAAGAGTCTAAATAAATTGTGTAGATACTTCTTCCTCAAGGAGGTAGAGCGTAACTCCCTACTCTTTATGTGTGAGCTAAGCATAGAGACTTCCTTCCATAGAATATGATATGAAAAAGGGGAATAAAAGGATAACTTTATAACAGAAAAGCTTCACAAACACTATCTCAGCCAGGCGATCCAAGTCAACATTAACAGAGATAAGTCACATATCACTGATATGAGATGAAAATGGCACTTTACTTCTGTGATCTTCTTCCCCAAAAACACTATAACTGAATATGAGCACAAGAAAATAATTAGACAAACCCCAACAAAGGAGCATTTTACAAAATATATGATCAGTACTCCTCAAAACTATCAAGGTCATTAAAATCATGGAAAATCTGAGAAATTGTCACCACCAAGAGGAGCCTAAAAAGACATGATGTCTAAATATAATGTGGTATCCTGTATAAAATCCTGGAGTAGAAGAAGGACATTAAGTAAAAATTGAGGAAATCTGGATTGCTGGCAAAGGACATCTGTTGCCTATCACCAGGAATAAAAGTCTCAGCACTTCTGCCTACTGCATCTTGGTATCAGAGTCAGAAAGGAAAACACAATGTAATTGAGTACTGGATAGAACAATGCTCTACTCACATGGAGAAAAGACAGAGCAAGATCTTCAGTAGTGGGTCTAGTTTCCCCATGACCAGCGAGTCCCTTCCTAGGCAACTGACCTGCATGCACCCCTCTCATATTTCATGTATTGAGATGGAGAGAATTTTGAACTGGAGTACCCTTCAATAAGATGTTAATTCCCAGTTCACTCTTACTTCTGGTATGAGCCCCTGAAGATTCCAACCTAAACAAAGGGGTGTCTCCAGGACCACATCCCCATTTAGGTGGACTCTAAATTCCAATTCTTGTCTCACTTGTCACATGAGGTTCTCAAAAGTATTTATAAGTTTCTTAACTTTCTCAACCATTTCCTCTGATAACAGCAAATGTCTCCAAAGGTAAGAGCGGGCCTAATGAGATCAATTCCCTAAACCTCTGTCCACCACTCCTGGATCATGGCTCAAAAATAATTCACTAACTTGCTAATTTTCTGATGACCTCATGTGGATTTTTAAAATATTTTATATAGCTTTTATAGTTGTCCTCATCAGAAATCTTCATCTAAATTACTTATTCTGCCATTAAGTAAGTCTTATTCAATAATCCTGTGACATAAGTACTCTCTTTTCTCCATTTTCTGATGGAGAAACTGATGTGTAGAGAAGACTAGCATTCTTCTCTAAACCCACAGAGTTAACAAATGACCATCAGAACTAAAAGTGGAGATAAATACTTCCAGTCAGGTTTAACAATCTTCAGTAGTTGCAAAGTGACTCGGAAGTTGGTAGATGACAGTTTCCTTAAGGTGAGTTAATGCTTCATGGTCCAGAACCTTAGAGAGTGAGTACTTTACAGATTCCTTACAAAAAATAGTGGAGAACAAATCAATACAGTAGTGGCAGCACAGACCACACAAGAGGTCTATATAGGTTTGTTATTTAAGGTACCTATAGTGGAATATTATCTCCCATACTGAATGAATGCACAGAGAAAAATAGTCCACTTAAACTAAGTCTCTAAAAGTACAACTTTTCTTTAATTATAAATTTACTCTACAAATACTATTCAGTTGGCCAAAGTTAGATTAATTCAGTCTGGCTCTTACCACATTCTATCTACCTCTGGGAAGAAGGAAAAGAGGAAAGAGAAATAAAGATTTTTTATTCGTGTTTGTATGTATTTATTATCACTGGTTTTGGTAGTGTGTTTGCCTTTCAAAGTTTAAATCCAGAAAAGTAAAAGTAAAACCAAGTACTGAAATAAAAGTGATGAAACAGTAAATTCAGAAGACTGAAGGGGGAAAAAAAGAAGAAAAGAAGAGAGAAAGTAGAGCAAGGGAGAAATGAAGGGATAATTGAGGGGTAGAGAAAGGGATAAAGTAGTAAAAGTAAGGGTAGAGAGACAGAATGAGTTAAAAATAAGTGTGAATGAAGCACACAGGAAAAACAATGGAGGATAGAATAAGTCAGAAAAGGGGAAGCTGGGATTGCATGTGTTTCATTTGTTCAAACTAAGTTTGAAACAAGATTATAGGTAAAGATTAAAGCCAAAGCTATGTAAAGGGAAGGGGATAGAAAGATACCTTCAAGGCTTTGTGGTACAAGAGAATATCTAAGACACATGTGGTCAGTAGGATTTGATCAGACTCTGGGTGTAAGATGATGAGAATGTGTTTTCAAGATTGTTTGTAATATTCATCACAGAATTGGGTGTATAAGAGTGTTGGGCCACTGAAATGGATTTGCTTAAGGCAATGTCTTCATGTCTTGCTTAGTAAACAACTTAGAAGTACTTAAAAACAGAAACCTGAAGGGGATATTTTAAATTTCAGTGGTTTGTTGAATAATTCTTAGAAGGTATTCAAAGATGAGATGTAGAGATTGTAACTAATGATCCTTAAAGGTTTTATTTTCAATTCTCAGATTTTTGATCTTTGTGAATATTGATATACTGCTTCTTATTCTTTAAAATATTAACTTGGTAGGGTTAAACAAGCAACAAACTAGACTTTAAACAGCTGGATCAAAATACTGTGACATTCAGGCTGTCTGACTTTGCTCAGTCATCCCAAAAGAGGCTTAAAAAATAATGATAATAATAAGGCTGGTAGTCTGAGTCCATGCTGCCTAACTGCTGTATTAAAATAGTGCTGAAAACAGTATTATTTTAATTAAAAGGTAAGTACTTGCCTATAATATACTCCACTTTCCACTGTACTGATGTTAGCAAATAATGTTTAACTGTCGTTGTCTCAGCTCATTAGCTTCTCCATCTGGTTATCTTATTATAGTGGCTCAGTAAATTAGTCAATGTTCTTATAACCTCCAGGAAACCCAGAACAGGTCATGTCTTTTGCTAGATTGACTGGAAATTGCTATCATTAGGTGGTGAGTCTGTATTCTCTCCAAGAGTTAATGGGCACAACTGTAGAATGTGCCTGAGCCTGCCGCCTGGTTGTTTTTCTCTCTTTCTCTGTGTAGACCCTGCAGCAATGCAAAGATGCATGACCAAGGCTTTTGCAGGTTTATATCTGAAAATACTCCATTAGCTTCATCATTTTGAATTGTGTCTTAACACTAAATTGCACTTGTCCTTTACTATAAAACCTGACTGCCTTGGTTCTGGGATGTTGTGTGGTCTGTAAATGCCTGGGAGAGAGCTTTTAAAAGTCTTTATCATTAGGGGCTGTCATGTGGCTGTGGTGATGTCATTTGGGACCAGATTACTAATAGCCTTTAAATTATTCTGTGGCTTTTCTTCTTTATTTCTGAATGAACATCTATTATATTACATGTTTGCCAATAACAACAATAACTGTGACTTTCTATAACAATTTTTCTTTTACCTTTAATATCCTCACTGTATGTTCTAACAACATAAAAGTGGAAAAATCTAAAATTGCCAAGATATCTTACAAATTGTGAACTATAAGTAAGACACACTATAGTACATTGAAAAATTTGGACAGATCTGAGTTGAAATTTAAAATGTATACTTTGTAAGACTTTGTATTATGATAATCTATAAAAATATCTAGCTCAGTGGTTAAAACATATAAAGGCAAGACAAGATGAAGAGACAGCAGAGGAAGATTGGAGCAAATGGGTATGTGTGGCTGGATAAGAAGACATGATCAGGTGGTGGAAGGCTCAGAAATCTGGAACTACTGGTTGGCCTTTGAATAAGATGGGGAATTTAGGGGCACTCTCCTTATAACTTAGAGTTGGCCCTCTGTGTCCATGGATCCTCTGTATCAACAATTCCACATCTGCCAATTCAAGATTCAACCAAGTGTGGATTGTGTAGTACCGTAGTATTTACTACTGAAAAAAATCCGGTATATGTGGACCCCTCTGAGTTTAAACTCATGTTGTTCAAAGGTCAACTGTACTTTAATTTTGGAAAGTATCAAGAGCAAATCAGTGCCTTGGGAAGAATGAGCTGGCAATCAATCGTGAATAAAGTCCATTGTCTTTCCTTCTTTTGAATTCAGGGATGTAGCATTACATTTGCTACCCAGGGCAGTGGAAGATGGACCTATGTAAACTTAAAATATAATTTGCCTTGAAAACAAATTGTAAAAGTACTGACGATGGGGTTCTTAAGTATCAATCACATCTGAAATTACAATATGTCTTTTATTTCTCAAATTGGTGGTTATTTACTCAACAAGGAGCTCTCAAAATTGCAGGAGAATGTAGTGACTAAACTCTCTTCCAATGTACTGTTTTCCTCCGTGATATATCTGTTGTCACCTCCAGTGATGCAAATCTTATCATTTAACAAAACAGAAAATCTTCGTGTGGACATATCTATTTGGAAAAAAGATAAACCCTCTTGCTTATGTTTGAAAAGTTAAACACCCACCTAGTAATTCTATTTGTTTCTTTGTGGCAGAACTTGCACTGTATTCTGTAATAGGGATGCTTTCCAGTATTTGAATGTAAATGTATATTTTTATTGATATCAATATACTTATATAAATGTTTATGACATAAATCTATAGACATATAGATATATATCCATCTTTTACAGTATGGACAAAAAGAGTAGGAAAGAGAACAAATAATAGAACAGATAGGACTAAAAACCTGCCTGGGTTCACATCCTGAAACACTGAGAAAAGGAACAGTTTTCTTTGTTTTATCAAATTGTGTCAAGTAGTTTTACTTCCCAAAGGCTGCTACCTCTGGTGTGTAGGAGACAGTAGCAGCAGACTAATGTAGAAAAACAACATGGGATAAGCTGGGGATCAGCCAAAGCTGACAACAATGCCAGCAGGGAAAAAAAAATCACCTTAACTCCTGGAGAATTCATTTGGCTATAGCTGTAGCTGTGCTTTAGGTAGTAATCTCTGCTTCTGCTACATTAGGACATTTCCTTTGAGTTTTACTTTTTTATTTGTTTTGTTTTTATTCTCAATACCCATCAGATCTGTCATGTTTCAACCATATCATCTCATTCAGTTTACACCTGTGAATATGTCTCAAAGCACCTGATAAAGGCTTGGTAGAATAGAATACTCCAGTGAGGTGCTGAACACTCCATGAATGTACACTTCTCAAAGTCCACTGTGCTCTGAAGATGGGTGTAGAGTGAAAGCAGGGTCAGGGAGGGCAAGTGTGGGCTCTCTGAAGTGTGATGGAACCCTCCTACGTTCTCTGTGTTCTTTGAATCTTGTACATATATTCCTTGTGTTCTCCAGCCTTTCCTGCTCTGAAGTTTAATGGATTCAGTCTAACACCATTAATTGAACAATGGAGAGATGAAAGTGAGTAGGACCTCTCCTGGCTTCAAAATGCACTTACCTCTATTCTAGGAGAGTCCATGATTTCTTGTTTGTGGTCAGAAATATACAGGTATTTTTTTTTTTTTTTTTTTTTTTTTTTGTGTAGTACGCGGGCCTCTCACTGTCACGGCCTCTCCCGTTGCAGAGCACAGGCTCTGGATGCGCAGGCTCAGCGGCCATGGCTCACGGGCCCAGCCGCTCCGCGGCATGTGGGATCTTCCCAGACCGGGGCATGAACCCGTGTCCCCTGCATCGGCAGGCGGACTCTCAACCACTGCGCCACCAGGGAAGCCCACAGGTATTTATAGATAGCGTGGATTTTTATACTGACAATGATAAGTTGATTAATTTTAATTTTCTTTACTAAGATTAATAATAATAACAATAACAGTAATAATAAATAATAGCTATCAAAACTATCTCTTAGTCAACAAAAGCCATCCTCAGACCTTTACATTAATTTCTCACTTAATCCACAAAACACTGAGAAGAGATATATTCTATTATCCCTATATTACAAATGAGGGACACAAAGGAGGAAATTAACCCTCCCAATCTCAAAAAATGATTAAAGAAGGAGGCATTTGAACTGCATGCTTATTCAAAAGTTCTGTAATACTCTCAAGCTCTAAAACTGAGTTCCATGCACCCACTCTTCATGGTAATTTTTTCATTTGTCAGTCTTTTTGCTTTTATAAAATATTTCATACATTGAATTTTACATATTTATATTAGATACAGTTTATATATAGGTATATAGATTAAAATATATTTGTTTAATTTATATTATATTTATATTACAATAAATTTTGAATTTTTTTCTCCCTTCATGGTTTTCTCCAATTTCCTACTTCCTTTTTCTCTGTTTTGGCCTTTAAGTTTCATCTTAGTGGTTTTCCTTGTACTCCTGTTGATCCTCAGTTGCTTTCTTTCTGCCTAGAAATCTCATTGCAACACTATAAATATGGATTGAGATATGAGCTTCTTTGAAAGACCATCTCTCTGGGCTGTTTTTATGTGGCCTTTCTGATATCAGGTTCCTTACATCTTTCTCTGGAGCTAATCAGATTCCTCAGAGAGGACCTATCCAATATCCTGCTAAGACGGTGTTGGTCTAGCCAGTAATCCTGTGGACATGAGAGGGAGAAGAGGGCTGGTTGTCTCACTGTTTAATATATATTCATTTAATTCCTTTCTTTTATGTACACATACCTGCTGTCAACTGTGGTTTCTATAGTCATACTCTAGTTTACCCTCTTCTGCCTGGATAAGGAAGGGGCAGTCCCCCAGCTGCAGAGTTAGGGTGGGAAATTTTTATTGCCAGAGTACCCAGTATTGACACTAAAAGCCAACATTCATTACTTGCCCTAATATATTGTTTTTATTTTCCTAATGTTCTTAAAAACTTTTCCTAATGTTTTTCTTCCAGATTTGGATCTTTCTGTTTTTAACCCCATCTTCACTCTGACTTCCAGAGGATATGTTGCAGACAACTTCTGGGGCTTCTTGGTAATTTCTAAGCTTTTTCCAGTTTTTCTCTATATACTAAGTCAGGCACCTCTCACACTTCTGCTTTCAGCTTCTGAATGTTGTTAATTTCTTTCTTTTTCCTTTATGAGATTATGCCTTCAAAAAATTATGTTATTTATATTATATGGGAATTCAGGAGGGACTCAAAGTTAATATGGGTGTTTCATCTGTCATTTTTACCAAGTATAAAAAATTCTTTGTAATACTGCAATAATTTTTATAAAGCACTGATTTCATAATGGAATATTAATAGTATTAAATAAAATAGGTCATGATATCGTAATGAATTGTATTTTCAGTTTCAGATGTAATACAATTATCTCCCCAACCAAATATGGTCTTGCATGGCTCAGCAGATTAAGAATATATGGAATAGGAGACCGTCAAGATGGTGGAGGAGTAAGACGTGGAGATCATCTTCCTACCTACAAATACACAACAAGTGCATCTATATGAGGAACAACTCCTACAGAACACCTACTGAAGGCTGACAGAAGAGCTCACACTTCCCAACAGCCAAGAAACTTGCCACATACCTGACCGTGTGGCTGGTAGGGTCTTGGTGCTCTGGCCGGGTATCAGGCCTGGGCCTCTGAGGTGTGGGAGCTGAGATCAGACATGGGTCCAACAGAGATCTCCTGGCTCCACATAACATCAAACAGTGAAAGCTCTTGCAGAGATCTCCATCTCAACAATATGACCCAGCTCCACTCAACAACCAGCAAGTTACAGTGCTGGATGCACTATGCCAAACAACTAGCAAGACAGGAACACAACCCCACCCATTAGCAGAGAGGCTACCTAAAATCATAGTAAGGTCACAGACACCCCAAAACACATCACTGGATGCGGCCCTGCCCACCAGAAAGACAAGATCCAGCCCAAACCACCAGAACATAGGCATTAGTCTCCTCCACCAAGAAGCCTACACAACCCACTGAAACAACCTTAGCCACTGGGGGAAGACAGCAAAAACAATGAGAACTAGACACCAGCAGCCTGTGAAAAGGAGACCCCAAACACAGTAAGTTAAGTAAAATGAGAAGACAGAGAAATGCACAGCAGATGATGGAGTAAGGTAAAAACCCACCTGACCAAACAAATGAAGAGGAAATAGTCTACCTACCTGAAAAATAATTCAGAGTAATGATAGTAAAGATGATCCAAAATCTTGGAAATAGAATGGAGAAAATAAAAGAAATGATTTAAAAGGACCTAGAAGAACTAAAGAGCAAGCAAACAATGATGAACAACACACTAATGAAGTTTAAAATTCTCTAGAAGGAATCAATAGCAGAAAAACTGAGACAGAAGAACGGATAAGTAACCTGGAAGATAAAATATGGGAAATAATTACTGCAGAGCAGAATAAAGAAAAAAGAAAGAAAAGAATTGAGGACAGTCTTAGAGACCTCTGGGGCAACATTAAACACACCAACATTCAAAATATAGGGGTCCCAGAAGAAGAGAAAAAGAAAGGGACTGAGAAAATATTTAAAGATATTATAGTTGAAAACTTCCCTAATATGGGAAAGGAAAGTTTTCAATCAAGTCCAGAAAACACAGAGAGTCCCATACAGGATAAATCCAAGGAGAAGCATGCCAACACACATATTAATCAAACTATCAAAAATTAAACACAAAGAAAAAATATTAATAGCAGCAGGGGAAAAATGACAAATAACATACAAAGGAATCCCCATAAGGTGAAGAGCTGATCTTTCAGCAGAAACTCTGCAAGCCAGAAGGGAGTGGCAAGACATATTTAAAGTGATGAAAGGGAAAAACCTACAACCAAGGTTACTCTACCCAGCAAGGATCTCATTCAGTTTCAATGGAGAAATTAAAACCTTTGCAGACAAGCAAAAGCTAAGAGAATTCAGCACCACCAAACCAACTTTACAACAAATGCTAAAGGAACTTCTCCAGGCAAGAAACACAAGAAAAGGAAAACACCTAAAATAACTAACCCAAAACAATTAAGAAAATGGTAATAGGAACATACATATAGATAATTACCTTAAATGTAAATGGATTAAATGCTCCAACCAAAAGACATAGACCGGCTGAATGGATACAAAAACAAGACCTGTATATATGCTGTCTACAAGAGACACAGTGCAGACCTAGGGACACATACAAACTGAAAGTGAGTGGATGGAAAAAGATATTCCATGCAAATCAAAAGAAAGCTGGAGTAGCAATTCTCATATCAGAAAATATGGACTTTAAAATAATATTATTACAAGAGAAAAAGAAGGACACTACATAATGATCAAGGGATCAATAGAAGAAGAAGATATAACAATTGTAAATATTTATGCACCCAACATAGGAACACCCCAATACATAAGGCAAATGCTAACAGCCATAAAAGGGGATATAAACAGTAACATAATTGTAGTAGGGGATTTTAACACCCCAGTTCCACCAATGGACAGATCATCCAAAGTGAAAATAAATAAGAAAACACAAGCTTTAAATGACACATTAAACAAGATGGACTTAATTGATATTTATTGGACATTCCATCCAAAAACAACAGAATACACATTTTTCTCAAGTGCTCATGGAACATTCTCCAGGGTAGATCATATCTTGGGTCACAAATCAAGCCTTGGTAAATTTAAGAAAATTGAAATCATATCAAGTTTCTTTTCTGACCATAACGCTATGAGACTAGATATTAATTATAGGAAAAGATATGTAAAAAATACAAACTCATGGAGGCTAAAAAATACACACTTAATCACCAAGAGCTCACTGAAGAAATCAAAGAGGAAATCAAAAAATACCTAGAGACAAATGACAAAGAAAACACAATGACCCAAAACCTACGGGATGCAGCAAAAGCAGTTCTAACAGGGAAGTTTATAGCAATGCAATCCTATCTTAAGAAACAGGATATATCTCCAATAAACAATGTAACCTTGCACCTAAAGCAATTAGCGAAAGAAGAACAACAACAAAAAAAAAAAACCAAGGTAAGCAGAAGGAAAGAAATCATAAAGATCAGATCAGAAATAAATGAAAATAAAAAAGAAGGAAACGATAGCAAAGATCAATAAAACTAAAAGCTTGTTCTTTGAGAAGATAAACAGAATTGATACACCATTAGCCAGACTCATCAAGAAAAACAGGGAGAAGACTCAAATCAATGAATTAGAAATGAAAAAGAACAAAGAACTGACACTGCAGAAATACAAAGGATCATGAGAGATTACTACAAGCAAATATATGTCAATAAAATGGACAACCTGGAAGAAATGAACAAATTCTTAGAAAAGCACAACCTTCCAAGACTAAACCAGGAAGACATACAAAATAAAAACAGACCAATCACAAGCACTGAAATTGAGACTGAGATTTAAAATCTTCCAACAAACAAATGCCCAGAACCAGATGGCTTCACAGGCAAATTCTGTCAAACATTTAGAGAAGAGCTAACACCTATCCTTCTCAAACACTTCGAAAATATTACAGAGGGAGGAATACTCCCAAAACATTCTACAAGGCCACCATCACCCTGATAAAAACACCAGACAAAGATGTCACAAAGAAAGAAAACTGCAGGCCAATATCACTGATGAACATAGATTCAAAAATCCTCAACAAAATACTAGCAAGCAGAATCCAACAGCACATTATAAGGATCATACACCATGATCAAGTGGAGTTTATCTCATGAATGCAAGGATTCTTCAGTACACAGAAATCAAGGAATGTGATAAACTATATTAATATATTGAAGGAGAGAAATCATATGATCATCTCAATAGATGCAGAAAAAAGTTTTGAGAAAATTCAACACCCATTTATGATTAAAACACTCCAGAAAGTAGGCATAGCGGGAACTTACCTCAACATAATAAAGGCCATATATGACACACCCACAAGCAACATTGTTCTCAATGGTGAAAAACTGAAGCCATTTCCTCTAAGATCAGGAAGAAGATAAGGTTTTCCACTCTCACCACGATTATTCAACATAGGTATGGAAGTTTTAGCCACAGCAATCAGAGAAGATAAAGAAATAAAATGAATCCAAATCAGAAAAGAAGAAGTAAAACTGTCACTGTTTGAAGATGACATAACGCTATAGATAGAAAATCCTAAAGATGCCACCAGAAAACTACTAGAGCTAATCAATTAATTTGGTAAAGTAGAAGGATACAAAATTAATGCACTGAAAACTTTTTCATTGATGTACACTAATGCTGAAAAATCTGAAAGAGAAATTAAGGAAACACTTCCATCTACCACTGTAACCAAAAGAATAAAATCCTTAGGAAAAAACCTACCTAAGGAGAAAATAGACCTGTATGCAGAGAGCTATAAGACCCTGATGAAAGAGATAAAATGTGACACAAATAGATGGAGAGATATACCATGTTCTTGGATTGGAAGAATCAACATTGTGAAAATGACTATACAACCCAAAGCAATCTACAGATTCAGTGCAATCCCTATCAAACTATGAATGGCATTTTTCACAGAACTAGAACAAAATTTTCACAATTTGTATGGAAACACAAAAAACCCTGAGTAGCCAAAGCAATCTTGAGAAAGAAAAACAGAGCTGGAGGAATTAGGCAAAAAGCCTTTGCACAGCACAGGAAACCATATACAAGATCAAAAGACAACCTTCAGAATGGGAGAAAATATTTGCAAATGAAGCAACTGACAAAGGATTAATCTCCAAAATATACAAGCAGCTCATGCAGCTCAATATCAAAAAAAGAATCAACCCAATCCAAAAATGGGAAGAAGACCTAAATAGACATTTCTCCAAATAATATATTCAGATTGCCAACAAACACAGGAAAGGATTCTCAACATCACTAATTATTAGAGAAATG
The DNA here is from genome assembly GCF_003031525.2 of Neophocaena asiaeorientalis asiaeorientalis. Classification (NCBI taxonomy): domain Eukaryota; kingdom Metazoa; phylum Chordata; class Mammalia; order Artiodactyla; family Phocoenidae; genus Neophocaena; species Neophocaena asiaeorientalis. The sequence goes on from NW_020174653.1 coordinate 2,549,668, forward strand.
CAAATCAAAACTACAATGACGTATCACCTCACACCAGTCAGAATGGTCATCATCAAAAAATCTACAAGCAATAAATGCTGCAGAGGGTGTGGAGAAAATGGAATTCTCTTGTACTTTTGGTGGGAATGTAAATTGATACAGCCATTATGGAGAACAGTATGGCGATTCCTTAAAAAACTAAAAATAGAACTACCATATGACCCAGCAATCCTACTACTGGGCATATACTCTGAGAAAACCATAATTCAAAAAGAGTCATGTACCACAAAGTTCATTGCAGCTCTACTTATAATAGCCAGGACATAGAAACAACCTAAGTGTCCATCAATAGATGAATGGATAAAGAAGATGTGGCATATATATATACAATGGAATATTACTCAGCCATAAAAAAAATGAAATTGAGTCATTTGTAGTGAGGTGGATGGGCCTAGAGACTGTCATACTGAGTGAAGTCAGAAAGACAAAAATAAATGCTGTATGCTAACGCATATATATGGAATCTTAAAAAAAAAAAAAAAAGGTTCTGAAGAACCTAGGGTCAGGATGGGAACGGAGATGCAGACGTAGAGAATGGGCTTGAGGACCTGGGGAGAGGGAAATGTAAGCTGGGACGAAGTGAGATAGTGTCATGGATATATATACCCTACTACTAAATGTAAAATATATAGCTAGTGGGAAGCATCCACATAGCACAGGGAGGTCAGCTCGGTGCTCTGTGAGCACCTAGAGGGGTGGGATAGGGAGGGTGGGTGGGAGACGCAAGAAGGAGGAGATATGGGGCTGTATGTATATGTATAGCTGATTCACTTTGTTGTGAAGAGGAGGCTGGCCCACCATTGTAAAGCAATTATACTCTAATACTGGTGTTAAAAAAATATATATATATCTCAATGCCTGGGCCACATTGGCCCAGACTAATGCCCACACTTAACTCAATGCCCACCCAACGGTGCTGTTACAGCTTGTTCTTTTTTTTTTTTTAATTTATTTTTTTGTATTATGGTTGATTTATGGTGCTGTGTTGGTTTTTGCTGTACAGCAAGGTGAATCAGTTATACATATACATATATTCACTCTATTTTAGATCATTACGGGGTATTGAGTAGAGTTCCCTGCGCTGTGCGGTAGGTTCTTATTGGTTATGTATTTTATATACAGTAGTGTGTATGTGTCAATCCCAATCTCCCAGTTTATCCCTCCTTCTCCCCCACCCCCCATAACCATAGGTTTATTTTCTACATCTGTGACTCTATTTCTGTTTTGTAAATAACTTCATTTGTTTATATGTAGAATCTAAAAAAATGGTACAAATGAGTTTATTTACAAAACACTTGTTATTTCTACTGTAATGATGACAAGTGGCTGTAACACACCTCTCCACTCTGGCCTCTATTTTACAGATAAGAAAACATTTTACAGATAGGAAAACTGATCCTCCAAAGAGCAGATCTGACTCACACAAGTGGCAGTTTGATTTGGAACTCAGTCCATGGCCTTTTCTGCACATCATTTTAAAAAATGATCAAAGCCAGCAAGACATAAATGAAGGGGTGCAGATGGGATTTCAGGTGAAACTTTGGTGAAGAGAGGAATCTCAGGCTTTTCCCAATACCACTCAAATCCCACCCCACCCTCCTCTGCCCTTAGGATCCTTTAGAAAGAAAAGGAAAAAGAAGAGATGGAAGGAGATCCATCTGGAGGATTTTCCTGGAGGGAGCCTTGCCCTAAGCCTCCCTAAGCCTCCTCATCTCACTGTAGCTTCCCACAGGTCACTGCCCTCCCACGGAAGGGGTGAGTACCCATGGTGCATGAATTGGATGGAAAATGCCAGTCTGTCTGGCAAAGGGAGGGAGAAAAGGGCAGGCAGGCAGGAGCTGCCTAAGAAACATGCAGTGGCTCACGTAGGACCACAGCATCCCCTGGTGGACCTGCTGGTGGCCAATGCTCTCAAGGGGCCTATGTTGGACCAAAGGGGCTTGGCGGCCCAGTCAGTGAGGCAGGGGCATGCTGGGAAAGGCAGTACCAGCCCCACCAGGCTGTGTGAGGGGCAGTGAGGATGACTACACACAGAGCACCAGGGCCCACTGCTGCCCAGCTCTCACATCAGCATGTATCAGTTTGTGGGCAGAGCTCAGGGTGGTATGTTCAAGGTTCTGGGCCAGGTTGCCTGGGTTCAATTCTTAGCCCCACCACATCCCAGTTGTGTGGCCCTGGGCAAGTCTCTTAACCTCTCTCTGAACCTCAGGTTCCTCCACTGTAAAATGAGGATAATACTAGGATCTACTTCATTGGTGGGAATTAAACATGTTAATATTCTTAAAGCCCTCAGAACAATGCTGTGTTCATACTAAGTGCTATTGGGAGGAGGAAGAGGAGGTTAAATAAACAAATGTTCTTGGAAGATTAAAAAAAAAATGTATATGAGATAGACTGGGAACTGGGAGGCTAACCCCTACCTGAACAACTGGTAATAACATCTCAGTCTGCTGACAGAGCATTTTCCTTGAGAAATATCCTATATGTCCCTAAAAGGATCTTGCCTGTATGAGGATGGGATATTTGTTTTGAGGCTGGGAAAGTTTCTGCTAGAATTCAAGCTGCTATTGTAACTGCATTTCTTGCAGACACGATTTCATGTGGGATTGAAGAAATTAGAAGATGGAATGTGATCTGGGAAGGAAGACTTAATTTTAGGATTTGAGGCAGACTTAAATAGGGTCTCAAATTACAAGGCAGCTGCTATTCAGTCAGAGTCCTCCATGGAGAGAAAGCCTTGATGGAGCTAGGGCTTTATTTCCTAAAACAGAGAAGCATTGCCTTGAGGAACTTCACTGGAGGGATCTGGCTTGGAGGATCCAGGCAACAGTGGGTGACATTGTGTTTAGAATTCAAAGTTCTCCTTTCCTCTTGGGACTAATGACTGAAATGTTATCCCAGGAAAAAAATAAAGGGGTATGCTACAGTAGAAAAATGAGATTGGAATGACACACTTGGAATGGAATGCTGTCTTTGGAGTAGCAAAGTTCCAAAGCCAAGGATAGGCATGGTTTCTAGAAGAGTACTTGACTAAAGGTCACAGCTTTAGCAGTAACCCTTAGAAAGAGCCCGGGGTACAAAAGTCTTGGGGACTTTTCAAAGCAAGAATACTGGGACAGGGAGGTTGCCTATTCAAATTACGGGGATCTCTTACAATAAAAGAATTAAGACTGTTTCCCCTATACAGAGCTCATATCAATCCAGCACTGAAATGCCAGAAAGGCAGAAGCCAAAGGGAAAACAAAAGCTTTTAAACATAAAAGATGAAAAGAATAATGAATGCTATATCTTCAAGAGATCTGATAGGAAACTAGTCTGAGGTTTGATCATATTTTAGAATTCCTGTGAGCTCAGGGCTGATGCTCTGATATTTGTATATGATATGTGTCTTGTTGATTTACTGGAACTTCAGAAATGTGGGAGACATGAGTGATTTGGCGTTAGAGTGATCACTTATTGCTGAAGAAGCAACATTTGTTACAGACCAAACAAGACTGAGCACAGGCTCTCTGCACGGGAATTGGCAATAGAAGAAGAAATGAGAGTAGGGAGTTAATTTGGACTTACAGTTTAATTTACCTGTGGAAACAAAAGATTTGCTTGGTTAAAGACCAATTTGAAGCATTTTCTAGTGTATTTATTATAATCTGGCATATTGTGTCACCTGGCTCATGTTGGTGAATGAGCTTAGATAATATACTCAAGCAATTTTTGAGATAGTAGAAAGAGAAATTATTTATTGTCTTTATATAAAAATTTGAATATTATATCTTAAGTTACATTAATTGGAGACAGAATAGCATAGTGTTTATAAGTACATAATCCAAACATTAAAACTTGGGCTTGAATTCCAGCTCTAGGCAAATCAAGGGATTTAAAATATCTTTGCCTTAGTTTTCTCACCTGTAAAGTGGTAATAACAATTGTATTTATCACATGGGATTCTTGTGAAGGTAAATGGGGATAATACAGTTGAAAATATTAACTTATTTATTCACATGCTAGATAGTTTTCCAAAACTTGTGTGCATAGGAATCACTTCAGGAACTTTCTTTTTAGAACTTGCAGATGAGCCAAATGGTTTTCATGAGGTGTTTTTAAGGTCACACCGATCCAGGTCCTTGTTTTCTGCTCATGAACATGGTTTCAAAGGGATTTTATTAATGCCTTTAATACTGGTAAGAAGCAATGACCTAAGAAGAATCCTCCTCACATAGGGTTGCCAGATTTAGCAAAAAGCAAAACAAAAACAAAAAATCCGATACCCCAATCAGTAACTACCTTTACTCTAATGCTAATGGCAGCCCACTTACTCAGCTGAACACACCAGACCATCTTCTTCCATTTTTCTTACCTTTTCATAAACTGAGGGTAGGATTGCCCATTAAAATATAGTACTCTCAGGTAAATTTGACTTTCACATAAACCACAAATAAGTATAAGTATGTTCTGTGTAATATTTGAAGTAAATTTGAGAATACTAAAGCATTATTCACTGTTTAGATCTCTGCCTATCTTTAACATGAGCCGTGCTTGGCATGAACATTTTGTCCTCAGCTCTCTTTGACTCTGCAGCTTGAGAACTTTACCCTCTCATGAAATATTTGTAGAATGATTGAGTAAATGTATTTCAATAAATTATTTAATGGATTTGATATTTTGGTTAAAATAGTTTATAAAATGTATGTATATGATCATTTAAACCACAACTATTGTGATATTACTATAATAAACAGAGATGTTCACTTATTGTGATATTACTATAATAAACAGAGATGTTCACTTAATGTAATGAGTTTTTTTTTCTATGGTATCTGAACTTACGATACCATTTTCAAAAGCTGGGTGATAAGCGTGCAGGACTAAGAATAGTGCTAGGATGAAAAGGACAGATATGACAAAACTGTTCTGCTAACCAAGCTGCTGGGTTAGAAAAAGCAGAGAAATCTGAAGTTAAAGAACTATGCAGTAGTCAGGCTGTAGAGAAAGGCACCTGGAAGTGGAGAAAGATGCTGATGAAATAAGCATGATAGGACACACTCTCCAAATAAGTTACATCTGTGCCCAGGAAAAAAAAGGGTAGTTTCCACTGAGGTATAAAGAGGGCTGTGAAGAGTTTTCTCTTTGAAAATATGAAGGGAAATGGCATGTGTACAGTTTCTATTTTGTAGCAAAATTGTAAAGAGATGAAGGAGAAAGCACTTACTGGAAAATATGCTGTGCAAACCACTTCAAGGAAAATAAACAGGCAGCAGAATGAGCACATCTGCCCAATGTTTGGCATGTGTGGTGAGGTTGTAGGAAGAGAGCAGCAAAGACATGGCATAATAAGCAAGGGCTTTGAGGGCATGTGTGCCCTTCAGCTTTCCCGAGAGCTTGGGTGGGGGGAGAGGAGTTGATGAAGGGTTAATCATCCAGAGGGTGCTTTAAGATAGAGAGACACTCCTCTCAATCTAGCTACCAACTGGAAGGATGCCTGTGTAGGAAATGTAATCATAGCAGCTGAAACATAAGAGCAGGCTCCGGAGTTGATATCATATGTGTGGCAACCACTGCATCCAACAGGGGAGCTGCTTTGCCTAGGGAGTAAATCTTCTGGAGAACCATTACATGCTCAACTCCATCAGAGTCCACACAACATGACAGGTCTTATTTTGCATGGTGGAACGAACATTTATATGAAATTCTAAATACCAGTATTTCTCATACTGAGAAATGCACCATTTTAAATATCAACAAATCTTGGAGGTCCTGTCAAGGGACAGGATTACCTATAAAATAACTCTGAAATGTTACTATGGATTTACTGAGCAATATGTTATCTGCCCCCAAAGGCCCCACCTTCTCCTGTTGGGGAGAATGTAACATCCCATAAACTCCAAGTTAAAACTTTGTCTGAGAAAATGATATGAAAACTATTCATACTAAGGTCTGAAAGGCAGATGGATCAAGAAACTTTTCTAAAATTTTTTCTTGATATTTATTTGTAGAACTTCATGCCTATCAACATCCTAGTGCCTGACACATGTGACTATGTTAACTTACGTGGAAAAAGGGACTTGCAGATGTAATCGATTTAAGAACATTGGGTAGGGGAGCTTATCCTGGATTAGCCAGATGAGACCAATCTAAGCACATAAGTCCTCAAAATCGAAGAATCCTTCCTGGCTGTGCTCAGAGAAAAAGATGTGATGATGAAAGCAGGATCAGAGAGACACTACATTGCTGCCTTTGAAGCTGGAGAGAGGGTCCATGAGCCAGGGAATGCAGGCAGCCTCTAGAAACTGGACAAGACAAAAAAAATAGATCCTTGTCTTGAGTCTTCAGAGAGGAACCTAACCTTGACAACATCTTGATTTTAAACCCAGTGAGACTCATGCTGGACCTCTGACCTGCAGAATCGTTGGAGAATCGTAAAATGATAAATTTCTGTTGTTTAAACTGTTATGCCCTTGGCAACTTGCTGTAACTGCACAAGAAAACAAATACAGTGTTCTAGCCACTTATTTACACAAAATATCTTCATGTGCACAATTAAGTCAGTTAAGAGTCCTTTTCCAGCAACCTCATAAACTCATTTATACTTCCTATATGAAAGTTTTGATCTTATATTAAGTAAAATCTCCTTAGGGTGATAAATTAATTTAAATGTAAATAAATGAAAAAGATTCCTTACCTAGCTAATTAGTGAAATCTAATAAATTTTCTTCTAACTTCTGAGATTGCAAATGAGTTAAATGTAGCTCTTAAATATTTGAAGGGAAGGGTTTTCCGAAAAGAATCAATTATATTATTTCCAACACAAATCTTTAAAAAAAAATAGAGTGAAAACCCTGCATTGATGTTTGAATTAGTTTTATCTGTATGCCAAACATTAAAAATTTATGCTAAATGCAGTGTAGATGGTACAGGATATAAAGAGAACTCAGAGTGAACATGAAACTCATCATTCCCCAAATGCGTCATAACATAACAGAATTCAATAGAGAATATATGGGGGTTGATTTTTTCCCCAAGGTCCTATCTTAGAGAATCAAAGACTAGAGACAAGAATGGGGACCCATGGTATGGAAGACCCATGGTCAACTCCCATTTAGAGGATATTTGTCCACTGAGCATGAGGAAGTTGAAGCACTTGGAGCTTCACAATCCTTAGGCCTATAAGTAAAGAAATGGGTGAAAGGGGAAAGAACAGTGATGCTTCTTGAGTACGTAGGTCTGCTGTAGCAACAGAAATGACAGCAGTCACAACAAGTATTGTAAATACAGAAACTAAATCTCCCAGCAATGAAGCTGTCCTGCTGAGATGACCTTCATCCATTCCCACCATTCCCAAAATGCTGACAGATCTGGCAACTAGAAACCAGCCCTGTCTTCATTTCCCTTTCTCTCAGTGAAGTGCTCACAGGACAGATTCTAACGGTCAAGTTTTTACTTAAGTATAAAGGTAGCAAAAAACCTTCTCAAATATGCACACCATTATGATATTTTACATTATGTAACTTTCATACTACATTATTTGAAGAAGCATAATAGCTGAGAAGAAGAATCACTGGAAAAGAAGACCCCAAGATCCCAAGAACAGAGAAATGATGTTCTAACTAGAATTAAGGGAAGATTTAGATCTATTTTGTTCACTAAGATAAATATTATACATATGTACATATATATGAAGACAAGTATAATAATACATACATACTGTTGAGCCTTGAACAACATGGGTGTGAACTGAGCAGGTCCACTTATACGTGGATTTTTTTGATAGTAAATACTAAAATAATATATGATCAGAGGTTGGTAGATTCCCCGGATACAAAGGAATCTTGTACAATGGAGGGCCAACTATAGTTTATAAGTGGATCTTTTTTTGTGTGTGTGATACGCGGGCCTCTCACTGCTGTGGCCTCTCCCGTTGCGGGGCACAGGCTCTGGACGCGTGGGCTCAGCAGCCATGGCTCACGGGCCCAGCTGCTCTGTGGCATGTGGGATCTTGCCGGACGGGGGCACGAACCTGTGTCCCCTGCATTGGCAGGCGGACTCTCAACCACTGCGCCACCAGGGAAACCCTGTAAGTGGATCTTTTACTACACCTGTAAACCCTGCATTGTTCAAGGGTCAACTGTTTGTATAACTAATACAGCTATCAGTCATAAGTTATAGTTGCAATCGAATACAAATAAGAAAATCTCCTGTTTGAGTTTATCACAGATTTTTTTTTTTTTTTGTACTTTCTATAAATCAATTTAATCGGAGTTGTGAGCCTACCTTCTTTCATATTTTCAGGAAACCTCAGCCATTCCTGGGGTCCCCCCACCAATCCAGGGCTATGCACTGTGAACCCGCTGAGATGTTCCCTTCATTTCTGCCTGATCCTCCAGCAGACTTCTGCAGCCCTGTGCCCGCCACGGGCAGAGGCACATCTGAGGAAGCTGTTTATTATTTCTCTCTGCCAGGATGCACCAGGCAGCTGTTCCTTTTAGGAAACTTACCCCATCCTCTGCGGGCTACTTTGGGGAACCATGAAAGTTCCCCATGCTTTCCTCACCCTTTCACCCCGCCCGCTTCTGAAACTTCTTTTAGTCAAAGGAAAATTCTTCTCTGGTCATGTTTCTTCCAAGCCACTGTAACACATAATTTTTTAAAGTATCCAGATCCCTAATTTATTTAAAATAATTTAAACTATGGACAAATTTTAGCTATACATCTACAACATAAAATAAAGTACAATTCTCTAAATAGGCTTATTTACTCTAGTTCAACAAAATTCCTTTATTTATTTTAAAAACGTCCTACATTTTCTTTTTTAAAAAGCTTTAAAAAAACAGATCTCTAACACCCGTATTATGGAATGAATTGTGTGTGCATGATGTAAAAAAATCAAAGAGTAGAGGAAGTTGTGAAATGCAAATTTTTCTACCCCCTCTCCTTTCCTCAAAGACTATTAATGGTTTTTGTCTCTCAGTCTTCAAAGGTTACCATTTTGATCTTAAATGATGTGATATTTTTATTATCAATCAATCAATTTATTTTCTTTTGTTTTTTTAACTTATTTTTATCAAAGTAAAACATTTACATACTTTAAGTAAAATTATTTACAAGGAGTATAATAAAGAACAGTAGTATGTTATTTTCTTCCTCAAAGGTACTCACTTTAAAAACTTTTAAATATTTTACCTGATTTTTCTGACAAACTATATCAAAATTTTAGGTAATGTGTTTCTCCACTGTTTTTTTTTTGTTTTTTTTTTTTTTTCGATACATCCACTGTTATTTTTTGACATTCTAACTTTATTCACAACCCACCTATGGACTTCCTTCTGTGCAAAATGAATATTTTGTTCTCCCACAGCTGTCAAACTGTTACTTCTTTTTTCCTCTCTCCTTTTTGGTTTGTCATGTTAAGTGAGCGTGCTTGCTTTTCTCTACACATCTTAGATTATGTTAAAACAATACCCACGGGGGGGACCTTGAAGATGGCGGAAGAGTAAGACGCGGAGATCGCCTTCCTCCCCACGATATGTCATCATTTTAAATGAAATAACTGAGAAAGGTTAAAAGTCAAAGAATGAGTGGCAATATAACAATACAAAATTTTTGGAGGTGATGGCTATGTTTATGGCATAGATTGTGGTGAGGGTTTCATGGATGTATACTTATCTGCAAACTCATCAAGTTGTATACATTGAGTATATACAGCTTTTTGTTTATAAATCACACTTCAATAAAATGGCTTAAGAAAAATAACGCTTCCAAAAAATACAAAAGGCATAAGCAAGCCAAATCAAAGTAGTGAGTACAATAATCTGGACCCATATGTTTAGCTGCCTACATTTGAAAAAAATGTTTAGTAGAATCTTTATCTTACTGCATATGCTTATCTAATTTCAAATAGTTGAATATGCATGATAAAACCATGAAAAGATTAGAACTGGGTATAGGAAATATTTTTGTTTATAATTTTCTGGGGAAAGACATTCTAAGGATGATATCAAAGAGAAACTATAAGGAAAAAGCAAATTTGAAAAGTAAATGTCTGAATGTAAAAAATCATCGTAAGCATTATTAGGACACAAGTGGCAAGCTGAGAATTGTAGGAATGCTTTCAAACTCTTGCAGCCAGATTTAAAACTGGATAGGGACTGGGAATCCAGAGACCACCTTCATCAGACTCTCTTAGTGCTTTCGGTCCAAGCTGCTGTGAAGAATGTGGATAGTACAAAAGTAGCACAAAAATGAAGTGGAAGCCATGTTTTTGCTGTTTTTGCTGCTTCTGTGGGCAAGTTTGTTTGTGGAAGTCATTGGTTTTATGGTAGCAACAGTAGTCATGGCCCCAGTGGATACTCCATGGCCTTGTAGACATGAAGTCACAGGATCCAGGGTATCTGTTATGTATTGGAAGGCTGGGGAAACAGCCTTCCTGACTCCCAAGCTTTTGAATTGGTCCACCAGCCTCCGTGGAGGGCCAGTTATGCAGTATTGTCCTCACAGTCATTGTGTTCAATCAGGATCCACAGAAGCAGAGCAAAGATGAGGATTTTTGTGTGAGTGATTTATTGATTGAATGCTCCTAGGAAAGGGAGAGTTATGGTAGCAGGATGAAGTGGGGAGAGACTAAACAAGGATGTTGCCTGTACCTAAGGGAAGCTTTGGCTGTGGAGGAAACTCTGGGTCATCAATTGCAACACCTTGAAGCAAGGGGTCTCGCCTTTTATATCTCATGTTAGTCAGTTATTGCCTGCCAGCTTCTTTGGGGGAGTAAGGTAGCCTAACCTCCAGGGTGAGGTGGCTCCCATTCAGCCAAAGAAAATTCTTAAAAGAAGTAGGCAGCTGTGAGCTAACTCTCACAACTTCTGTGGCATGGTGTCCTAACTGGTAAGAGGAATCCTGTGGGTCATCAGTAACATCCACTCTACTATATATGTTCAGCCTCCAGTCTGTGTTCCCAGTTCTTCTAATGATTTTATAAGCATGTAAAACCCTGATTATATTTCAATTGCTTGAAAGAGCTGTAGTGATTCTGTTATAAGCAACTAAATTCTAAGTAATAAAGTCATAAGCAAGGCTTCATTAAATAAAAAATAGAAATTGCCAACAAAACTGTTAATAATTGTTTGGCCTCACTGGTAACCAAATAATGTAAATAGAGGAAAAACTATAAGTGTCATTTTTCTTATATGATTAGAAAAGATAAAGTTCAGGTTTGACAAGGTGTAGAGTGAACATTCTAATAATTGCTAGTGGTAGCTTAAATGGCACAGCTTTTCTGGAAGAAAATTTAGTAATATATATCAAAATCTTTGCAAATGTGTGTATACATCCTTTTTGACCAAGCAACTCTACTCCTAAGAATTCTAAGGAAACAATTTCAATTATTCAGAAAATGTATTTAAAAAGCTGTATATACCAGAAAATTCATTTCAGCAGTATTTATATCAAATCATTAGAAATAACCCAAGTGAAATACCTAATGCTGTTTGGAATGTACTAAGAATATATCAATACATTAAATGCATATGTAATGTAATAGGAATCATCTATATCTATATCTACCTATATATTATGTTAGTATATTATATATGCATATAAGCAATATATAGCTGTTAAAATTACAGAACTAAAATGACACTTAAAGTTGTCAAGAACTGTACATGGAAAAAGCAGCTGTTAACCTAGTAAAACAGTTGGTTAAAAAAAAAAAAAAAAACAGCAAAATGGGTTTATTCAGGAACAGCAAAGAATTCCAGTTCAGAACAGGAGGAGAACCACATGCAAGCCCATTAAAACAAAGGAAAGGAAATTCTTTTACAGAGGAGAAGGGGAAGTTGGGAGAGGCTCTTAAAAACAAAAATGTCTTTGGAAGAAACTGGGAGTTCAAAGTATAGTGGCTTTTCATTGGCTGAGCTGTGACAGTCTCTCATTGGTTTAGCTCTTGCTAGGCAAAGGGGAAAAAACCTTTCTCCCTCTTCTTGGTGGTAGTAAAGTAGTGTCACTTCCTTGCCAGAAAGGCGAGGTACATCTGTCTCTATTGGGATCTGTATTGACCTGGAGTGGTCTGTGTGTGAGACCTCCGCCTTCTGGTCTACTGACTATTTTAGCGAGATTGTTTTTCCTTTTTAACCTTCACACAGCCTATAGAAGAGTAATAAAAATGATCTCATATTTTCAGTATAGTTATGTGTATATAGAAAAATACACCAAAAGAACTGACACCAAATGTTTATAGTCCTGACTGACCACTAGGTAATGGAATTATGAACACAATTTTTTTAATTCTGTTTTGCTTATCTTTACTTTCTATCTGTTCTATAATAAGCATACATTACTTGCATAATTTAAAAATGTATTATATTGAAAAATTGAGAGTCATCTGTTCTGGTGGTTGCAGCACTCAACAACCAAAATTTGATGTGGGCTTTGAAATCTTTTTGGTTTTGTTTGTTTGTTTGTTTTGGGTTTTGTTTTTGTTTTCTTTTTTGCTCTTCCTTGGTTTTCTGAATCTGACACAAAAGACAGAACCAACAAATGACTTGTCAATATTCTTTTTCATGCTTCTCCAGATAGACTGTTCACACCTAAAGCTGCAGTGTTTATCCACCCAGTGTACCCAAAAAACACACTGTAAAGAAAATACTGTGTTCTGAAAGGGTGTGATGATTTAGGGATTTGACATCTTTATTGCCTGTCAATAGACCAGCAGTTCAGAAAGCCAGGTATCCTTCAGGTTGGGATAGGAATTATAGAGCTGTGAGTTCTACCAACCCTCCTCAAACCCCAGATTCATATTGTAATTTTAACCTTGTTACTGCAGCAGCTATTTCTTGTGGTTGATTCAAAGTGGGAGCAAACTGTGGATTCATACTACATAAATTCATTGGTTCCAAACTTACATAGCTATTCCAGTACATTCTGCAGGGTTGTCTTTTGTTATGACCTGCTGTAAACCTGATGGTGTGTGTACTGTAAACATAGAAAGGTCTAGCTAACAAATGGGTCTTTAGTCATTTTAAAAGCTCCATTCCTACTTTAAGATGTTTTACTTGTGTGTTGGAGCATGCACTTTATTTAGAAATTCTTTTATTATTATTTTTAGGGTTTTAAAATTATTTTCTTCTCAAATGTCACAGAATGTCTTACCACCCATCTGCTTAAGAGGCATAATTATGAAACTGACAGTCTTTTTGACACCTCCCTGAAGTGGGAGGAATGAACACATTTTCATTCAGCTTGGGAATTCAAATTTTGGCTTTCTTCTTTTCCCTGTGGGAATTAGCCTTTTGAACAGCGCCCACATTGCATAAGTATTTGCAAGATGTATAAGAAAAACAAGGACACTTTTAAAGACATAGCCCTATAGACATGCTCAACTACTTAAGCCACTAGTGGAATTGGTAAATTGTTATTTCAGCCCCAAACTGGCTAATCCCAAATGAACATTTAGGCAACTTTTACACCTCAGAGTTGCCTATGACTGCCTCTTCAGAACAATGTAGATGATATATGACACTGTGATATTTTATTAAGCTCTAACAGCAAATAATGTTGTTTTTTAATAACCCCATAAAACCATACACTAAACATTATGAGAAATTATATTTGCTTTAAAATATTGAGCCATCATTTGTTCTAATCTATTTTTTTAAAAAGCAATACAGAATTTTATCTATTGCAAGCATTGTGCTTTTAAGGATCTTCCTGACATTTATTTTTATTTTTTTTAAATGCACTAACACATCTTACTTAACACAGCTGAGATGCATCAGTCATTTAAAAGATCATAATGGGACAGTCTGATGTAAGCTCATGATGAGCTGATTTCATTCAGTATGGCTCTGGTCACCTCTAACAAGGTGATAATTCTAATTATGGCATTTTAGAACTAGTAAATCAGAATTTTTGAGACTGAGTGTAATTTCAGAAAAAGCTATTTTTATAAGACTGGACAGATTTCAATTCTAGTAGCAAAATGTCTGAGTAATAAGTTATCTATTTGTGAAAAAGACAAGTTGTACTTAAAGAGTGCACCAAAAAGTAAAATGAAAGACAAAGATATGGGCATGAGGCATTATTTTGAAACTTAAAACTATTATAATGACTCAAGAATGAGGCTTATTCTAGAATTCCAGATTTCAGGTTAGATCAACCAAAACCTTTTTGAGGTACCTATAGTGTGATATTCAGCAAGAAATGGAACATGAACACTGTGGCATTAGTTCTGGGCCCAGCTTATAGTATAATAAGGAAAACAAAAATTTGTGAAAATGTAGGAATTACATGAGTTAAAGATTACAAATGTTTGAAAAAGGAAGAGATTTCCAATGGTTTGTGTTATCAGTAAAAGCTTACAGCTGCTTTGATGGCATTATAGGAGGAGTTTATGGAGAAAACCTAAGATTACATGTGTTCCTATTAGACACCTTGCTCTTCCCACCTAAAGGCGTCTTTTATGATGGTCTATCTAAACATCTTTTGCCTCAGTCAGAAACATTCAGAGGTCATTACAATACATGGGTATGAAATGATAATAGCTTGAATGAGAATGATGACAGCAGGCAAGAAGCAGCAATTTATTAAGCACTTACCAAGCCAGTCACCACTGATATATTAGTGTTCTCATTTAATTGCCTCCAAACATTATAGCGTAGACATTAGTGTGCCCATTTTTCAGATGAGGAAACTAAGGAGAGTGAGACGATGCCACTCACAAAGAGCTAGAATGTGGCAGAGTAGGACCTGTTTGGCCCCATTCTATCATGCTTCCCTTAATGAAGAATGATTGTGATAAAAGAGTAAATAAGACATAGAGTCTGTTTAGATATTAGGGATGATTTAAAAGTAATAATAAAATATGACCATAAGTAGAGAAATGGTAACATTAGCTTCAGTGTCAGTTGTGCTTTTTGGTTTTAGAGAACATTTGGATTTAGATTATGGGGAGGGGGCTGGTTTACAATGGAGATTTCAAACAGATGTATGCAGTGGGTAGTTAAAATATGGGTACGTGTATATGGAGGCATGTGTTGTATGCTCTTAGTATAATCCTTCATACTGATAGGGACCTGGAAATGTATTAGTTTTAGAATAAGACATCTTCTTGAATTACTATGATATTTTTAATTCCAAAATAATTATTCATGTTCTCATCTCTGTGTGTGCAAGAAGGAGATAAAAGAGAATATGTGATGTAGCTTAAATCACTTCATAAAGATAATTTGATTTCAAGGACATAGTAATCTCACTGCAGTAGACTATGGCTTTATAAGTCATAATCCGGTACAGATGAAAACTACTTCTTTTAAACATGAAGGTATTTAATTCTGGGAAGTAGGGGCTCACACAAATCACTAGAAATGATGGCAGAGCAGGGTGTTGGCTGAGATTCATACACAGAAAGATCCTGCATAGGAACACCGCAGAACTGGTGCACCAAAAGAAGTGCCAATTCTGTCACAATCCAGAATCTTGAAAATTGGATAGGGAGCTGATGTCAGAGCTGGTGGCCCCAGAGCCCTGTTATGGCTGCTTGAGATGCAACAGTGAAATGAATGTTTCAAGAGCTATTGCCTGTCTCCCTACTTAACTTAATTATAGATCCAATGCTCAGGCCAGTGTATCTAAATGGAGGGTCCTAAATTACATCTGGAGCTCCAGGTGAAAAGAAATCTGGGAAATGTAATACTTTGCTGTCCAGCCTCTTGAATAAAGGAAGTCACCCTTAAAGGAGTTTGGAACAAATGGCCAACAAGGCAATATAGCATATACACCACAACAGACAAATGTTAATACACCAGAGAATTTCTCTAATGCGTGTTATTGAAGTAGAAGGGAAAAACTAATGGCCAATTGGCAGCCAGTTTCAGGTATATAATTACTGAGGAAAACTGATTGCTGATCTCTGAGGAGATTTGGAAACCATTAACATAATGAGAAAGACTTAGGAATTGGGGAATTTTATAAAACCTGTAGTGTAAACTTGGAGCCTACATCTCCATCCTTTCCCAGATTCTCTTAGTGAGTTGATTTAGTGCCAGAAATGAGACCATCTCAGACCAAGGCCAGGGCTCTTCTGGATCATGTCTTTTCTCTTTTGTATAAGTAGAGAAGGTGAGGAACTCCATTAAAAAGATTGAATGGATTGATCCTAGGATCACAATAATGAAGTTTATTTCAACTGATCTTTCCAAATCCAATTGTTCTGTATGTTCTCAATGCACTTAAAAAATGATCATTTCATGTGATAAATTCATACTGCAAACCCTTCATTGTGCCAAATGAGCTTTTACGTGACACAGTAACTTTTAGAGTTTGCCAGAACTTTGAAATGTTGAAAAAGGTGTTGCTAGCTTTCAACATGTGCTAATTGGGTGTGCCTACCCAGATGGCATAGAAGAAGGAAAATAAATAGATGATAGATACATAGGTAGATAGATAGATAGTTTCAGCTTTTAAACTGATCTAATCAAGTAAAATAGAGGAAATGCATACAAAACTAAATCATTTAACTTCCTTGTTTATATTGATGTATATAATAGGATAGTTCAAATTTTATTGATCATGTTTTGAGGACTGTGCATATACAGTTACTACTTAGGGAAAAATATAATCACAATGGCATAAAATTAAAAAATTAACTCCTATAAGATTCTGAGCACAGTTTTCAGAATCTCTAACTTAAAGTGAAACATCCATATTTTACAACTATATAAATGGCTCTGTTGTAACTGATTAAACAGTTTCTTCTACATGAGAAAATTGGTAGGATTTTTTTGTTTCTCTGTATGATTTCCATACTGAGTTTTATACCAATAGTCACATCTTTCTTTTTCCTTTTGGGTCTGGAGTTGGTAGTGTTTGAATTCTGCCAAACTAAGATTTAGCTACTTTGTCACATATAAGTGACTAAGAATCGGCACGTGCCATTTTCTGTTTTATAGATCTGTACTTCTTGATGTTCTTATTGACCCAGTATCATGTGTTTCACGGTTTTGAGTAAACAGTTTATATATTGTCAGATATTTTGAAATAATTTATAGCATCCATATTTTTAACAGTAATATTCTGCCAAATCAGTCACCCAACCAACAATTTCATTGGTCCTTCTTTCTGATATTATCTGATGTTTAATTCTGTTAGAAAGCCTCACAATGTGACCAAGAATTAACAACTAGGAGATACTTGGAAATGTGGTGAATGATTGATTTCAAAAACAAATAAGACACTATATTGAAGCCAGAGGCATCTATGGTAGAAGTTTAACTCTGAAAATAAAATGAAAATTACTTATTTCTGTCATTTTGATGAAAAATTGGAAGTTCATTAAAAGCTATGTTTTTCTATATGTTGTAATACTGAAATACGTTTAATTTTAAATATCTAATAAAAGTATTAGCTCAAGAACACAACTTCCACCATATTTTTCTCAAACCTTTTGAAATGACCAAAGGAAAAGAAGGGAAAAACCTGAGTCATTTTTGGAGTCCAGGTAAATAGTAATTGCATTCAGAGTAAATCTGATACATAGGATTGCCTTGGGACAAAATATAAACAAAAGCAGGGGCTTCTCTGGTGGCGCAGTGGTTGAGAGTCC